>NW_027249469.1:0-130000 GCF_030848795.1 Temnothorax nylanderi | reverse complement strand
CCGAAGATGTCGAGCGACAGTGTCTCCCCCGGCGCCTCCGGAAGTTCGTAATACTCGCTTCCTACGGTGGCCCTGGTGTAATACTTAGTGGCCTGGCAGACGTCACATGATGCCACCACGTCTCTGGCTATCCGGGCAAAGTTTGATCCGTGGAAGTGCTTCTTCAGAAAGTCGTGTACCTTGTCTGTGCCAAAGTGGATTAGTAGCTTGTGTGCCCCCTGGGTGATTCTCCAGGCGGCCTACTGCGGAAGGGCAATTCGGTCCCCATCGGGGTATTTGATTCGTATCATTTTTTTCCTCTCATATACATTTTGTGGGTCCGCACGCCTCGCTTCTTGCAACGTGTCTTCGGTTTCTTGCGCGTTTTTTATTATATCGATCCAATGAGCAGTTTCCGCCCCTTCTCTTGTATCGTTGATGACCGCAATGCGTTTGTCCTCCGCTTCTCCGTCCCCCGACGCTCCCCTCCTTGAGAGGGTGTCCGCAATCACGTTCTCCTTGCCCGGTAAATGATTGATCTCGAGGTCAAACTCTTGGAGAAACGCGAACCACCTGGCTATTCTGCCATTGTTCTGCACGCACGTGCTCAAAAATTTTAGCGCCTGGTGATCCGTGTAGACCTTTACGTGATGCCCCAGCAATAGCGTGTGCCACTTACGGAGCGCCCATACCAACGCTAGGCATTCCAGTTCCGTCACTGTGTAGTTGATCTCGGCGCCCTTCAGACTCCGGCTCACGTATCCCACCGTCTGCTTTTCGTCCGAACCCTCGACGTATTGGAACAGTCGGGCTCCTAGTCCCGACCTTGCCGCATCCACGTAAATGCCGAATCGCCATCCAGGGCGGATCAGGTAGAGGTCCGGTGCCTCTTTGAATGCTAATTTTATTTCGTTGAAGGCGTCCTGTTGTTCCGCCGTCCATTCGAACTTTTGCCCCTTCTTGAGCAGGACTTCCAGCGGTTTAGTCATGCGCGCCATGTTCTTGATGAATCGCCGATCCCAGTTCACCAGCCCCAGAAATGATTGAATTTGCCTCTTGTTTCGTGGACGTTCAAAGTCTGCGATCGCGTTGCGGGTCTCTTCATTGATTTCGGCCTTAATCTCATTGAATGTGTGTCCCAGGAATTTGATCTCCTCACGCAGGAATTCACATTTGTCACGGTTTAGCTTAAACCCGACGGCTTCCATTCTTCCCAACACCCAGTCGATATGTTCGAGGTGTTCCTCGAGGGTATCTGACGCGATCAGCACATCGTCCAGGTATTGGATTATAAAGTCCATTGGGGCCAGCGCTCCGTCCATCGCTCGCGTAAATGATGCGCCGGCCGTCTTGAGGCCGAACGGCATCCGTTTAAACACGTAGGTCTGCTCGTCGAAAAGGAACCCTGTGTACTGCTGGGATTCCTCGTCTAACGGCACTTGCCAAAAGGCGTTCGTCACGTCTAACGTGGTGAAAAATTTTTTTCGGCCGATGCGCCGGAACACCTCTTCTATGGTGGGCGGCTGCGCATGGTCATTGGTCATGTACTTATTTAACTCGCGAGCGTCGAGACACAACCGAATGTCCCCGTTTTTCTTGACAACCACGACCAACGGGTTTATATATTGCGTGGCTTGCTTCGCGATAATTCCCTTTTTCTCCAGTTCGTGTAGGTAATTTCTCACCCGCTCTTTATGTATCTCCGGGATAGGATAAGTTTTCTTCTTGTACGGTTTTGCCGTATTCATTTCGATCTTATGTTTGTAATGTTTCACCCTTCCGATCTGTCCGTCGAACACTTTGGAATGCTTCGCTATGATCTCCTGGAGTCTCCCCGTGGCTTCCTCCATGGTAATCGCGTTCATGCTCTTGGCGGGTTCGGTGGGTTCCTTGAATTGGATCGTCACTCCGTGTTCACACTCCATTCGCATTCGGTGCTTGATCTGGAAATCAATTCCTAGGACGATATCGTACGCGAGTGTCTCCACGATACAGTACTCGTGTGTGAACTCTTCTTTCTTGTAGCGTCCCGTGATACGGGCCTTACTCGTCACGGCTGTGCCTCTTTCGGCGAACGCTTCCCTCAGTTGGAAACGTTTGATGGGCACCATTTCGATTTCCTCGCCGGCAGCTATCAATCGCTGGTAACATTCCCGTGTGATCGCGGTTATCTGCGATCCCGTGTCGACTAATGCTCTCACCTTGCATCCCCCGAACTCCATCGTTATCATCGGCACGTCTGGGCATGTCACATCCGCCTGTTGCGATTGCTCGATGTCCCGGTCGATTTCTTCAATGATCTCCCTGGTCCTTATGATGTTGCACGGCCTCTCCGCATTTCTCTTCGCTTCCCCCGCACGTGTCATCACACAGCACCCTCGCCCGTCTTCTCTCATGGTGCTGTCGACAATTGCCTCCGCGCGTTTTCTTTTTCTTTCTTGGCCGGTGGGTTCGGTTCCCTGCTTGTTTCTCCTTGGCGGGCCTCTGCTCGCCTCATCCCCGCGTTCCGGTGTGATTGCGAAGCACGTCTTGTCGGCTTCCTCCGATTCGGTGCTGTCTTCCGCGACATTCTCCTCTTCGTTCTCATATTCCGTTTCTTTCGCCGTAATGGCCGCCAATTTTCTTCCGCGGTCCTCCGGCTTCGCTGTTCTTTTGTCAGGGGAATATCCTGATTTGATCACTTCCCTCCTGGGGTTGTTATTCCCATCTCGGGTGTATCGCGTTACTCGGGGCTTCCTTTGACTATCATCGCTATCTGGCTCCTCCACGATATCAACTGCTCCGCCTTTCGGTGTCGCGGGCCCGTCCGCCTTTCGCCAGCTGGACGACTTTGTTTGCAGCGATGGTCTCGTCGCGTCGCGTCTGGCAAAATTGTTGGGGCGTACGCCCTCCCGGACATCGTTGCTGCGGTTAGCCGTTCTATCGCCGCCATAAGTCGCGCGTGTCGCCTGCCCGTCGTTTGCTCTACGCGCTCCTGCGCGCAACTTCCGAGCCTCTCGCTCGTTCTCCAATTGTCGAGCATCTCGATCATTTCATTGACCGTTCTCGTTACCGATGGCCGCAGCTCCCTCGCGATGTCACTATCGAAGTGCTCGCGGAGCGTCTGCACAACCTCTTCGTCGGTCATCGGCGGTCTCAGTGACTTCGCTTGTTTCGCTATGTTTAAGGCGTACTCCGTCATCGACATTTCTCCTGGTTTGTACTTGCCAAAGTATATGGCCTGTCGGAATCTCATCTGAGCTTGGCACCCCCAGAAGTATTTCTTAAAGTTTTCCTTGATTTCGTGTATATCTTCCGCTTGCTGTAACTCGTACAATTGGCTCGCGGTTCCCTTCATACATCTTCCGAAGTAGAAAAGTTGTTCTTCCTCCGGGACACTTTCATATCTCGCCAACTTCTCGAACTTTTCAACGAACCGTATGGGGTTCTGTTTGTCCGTCTTTCCCTTGTACGAAATCTCGTCAAAGGGATTTTTAATCCAGCCTCCCTGCGGCAGTCGGGCTTGCAGCGGGATCATTTGCAGCTTCGTCTTCTCGCGTGGATCCTCGTCACCGTACGCGCGCTCGCCCGGTTGTTGTTCGGGAATCCTTCCCGCCGGACCGCGCTCCGTATTATTTGTTGCGACGGAATCGCGCCTCTGCTGCTGCATGGCCCGCATCTCCTCCAACTGTGCCGTTAGTTCCTGGATCATTTGCATCATTCGACGCTCGTTCTCCGTCATATGCTCTGAGTTCTCCATGGTTTTCTCCCAACTCAGATTAAGTACCTCAACTTGCTGGTTCTCGTTCGGAACCGCTAATGTTTGCTGCTCGTCGAGCCGCTGACTTTCAATCTCCCGTTGGATCTCCCGCTCGTCCAGCGCCGGTCCTTGCGACCTGGTTGTCACTCGCGGCGGAGTCCGTCCCACTGTGGCCATCCGTCCCGATTGCACACAGTTTGTCCTTCCTCTCGTTCGCACTTTCGGCCCTATTTTGACCGCTCTGCTTTACTCTATCGTGCGGTGAACTTCGATTTGGCAATCGCCCGTCCGTTTGGCAACTCAACACGGTTGTTGAGGACGTGCGCGTTACTTGCGTTACGCCCCCGTGTTCCTCTGCCGTACGTGGTTTTGACGTCGTTGACCGTTTCTTCGTTCCCGCGATGCTCCTCTTCGCACTTGTGCGCTTCTTCTTTCTTGACGCTTCTGCGCCGTTGCTTCTTCTTGATGTATTGGCTGTTTGGCCCTCGACTGTTTCGCGCACTCCGCGATCGTACACTTTTCGTGGGAGTTGTTGTATTGCGTCGGCAATTTGCCTTACGATCTCGCACTTTTCGCGCACGTTGTTAACACACCGAGTTGCACTGGTCTTGACGGTGCCTCGCCGAATACTCTTCAAGTGTTCTTCGATTATCACGCGGCGTGCCGTAATTTTTACGCGCACTCCCGTTTTAATCACCGCTGACACGTACATGTCCTGTCACGGTCGCCATTCGTTTCTAGGTCACGAAGATTTTAACCCCGCCGTAGCATTGAGGTATCTCCCACCTTGGCTTGTCCGCTCCGTTTGACGTGGATAGCCGCAGATTCTTGTACGTGTGACGTGTCAATCGAATGTGATTCCGCGTCTCGTGCGCCCTATACTGTGACCGGACGGCACCTCCTAGGGCCACGGATCGCGTTGAATGTCCCCTCAGTTCCACGGTCGCCACTCGGTTTTACCTTTGTCACCGAGAAGGTAAGTATATTCCCACGGATTCTTAATTTAATTAACTTTCTTTCTTTTCAGGTTTCCGCCACGGATGGCCGATCTCCAGCGCCCACTCTCGGATCACCGATCTCAATCACCGCCCTGGATCAACGTTGGACCAAGATGGATGACCACCGTCCCTTCGGGTAAATATCAGCACTATGGTTAACTAACTCGATAAATTCTTTCTTTTTTCAGGTTCCCACCACGGATGACTCATTTGCACCGCCGTCCCATGGATCATGGATAGTAATCGCCGACCGGGATCAACGCATGAACAAGATGGCCGACCACCGCTGGACCCAGGTAAGTAGAAGTATCGTGGTAAGTCAACTTTTTAAATGCTGTACTTTTTTAGTTTCCCGACACGTATGGCTCCTCCGCATCAACAACTGTTGGATCACCGATGAGAAACTTTCGACCCGGATGAACGCTTATCAAGATGGATGACCACCGCTTGATCAGGAATGTGAAAGGTAAGTCAATCAAATAAATCCGGGTATATTTAATACACTGATTGAACAATTTATTTATTGCTCTTATTTCACACAGGTGGTAGTTCGTATAATTCACTTTACACAAGATGGCGTTCGCACGCTTCGTCAACTCGCACGCAAGTCCTGTTTGGTATCTCGGTACCGTTCGCCTTTCGTATCGGCGACAATTAACGCGTTTCGCGGGCGTTCCCGATTGTTTATGGATGACGGCTAACGATTGTTTAAACACTCGGCTTATACTCGCGGGACTTAGCGCGATCGCGGGTGCTTCTATTAGAATGTAGTTACCGTGCCGACGATCCTCGAGAGACTGCCTCGAGGCCCGTCGCTCGCAGTGGCTCCCCACTTTTCGTGGCTACCCTCACCACGACGTTACGGCCGCTTTCTCTTTCGGAATTTACGCCGCGGCGCAATAACATGTTTTTGCTCCCGGCGAACGTTCCCCGGTGTTTACGATGGAAATTTCCGCTGGCCACGCCCTCCGGACGACGCACTTTCTCTTCGCCCGGGTAGTGGTTTTCCACCCCTTTCATTTATGGAAATTTTATAGCGCCGACCTGCGCGCGCGTCCTTCCCCGTGCCCCTGATGACGCATCCGGACCGACTCCCCGAAGATGACGTCCGTGTATACCTCGCGGCGCACGCCGTCGACGTCGACCCCCTATGACCCTTTCGTGGGACCTTCCCGACCACTTTCCGCCCTCTGTTCCAGGCGAAGACGCCCGGGTAGCGAGATCGTGGACGGTCCTGCTGTTCGGCCTCTACGCGGCCGGGCTTCGTCGCCGACCTGATTTTCGGGTGTACCAGGTATGGTACGTTGGTCAGGGACCATCTGTTCCTGCCTCTGACGCACCGTCCGCGATTTCCTCACCCTGTCGTCCGTCTTCGACACCGACCTGCCCTGACCTCTTAATCGGTCTCGCGGGTGAGTCATAGATGACCCCGGTTCACGGGAAACGTATGGTTTCCTATTTCGCGGACGCGTTGTCGGATTTCGTTGCCGACCTACTCTGACCCTTAGTGGGTCTCGCGGGTGAGTCATAGGTGACCCCGGTTCGCGGGAAACCTATGGTTCCTGATTTCGCGAACGCGTTGTCGGACTTCGTTGCCGACCTACTCTGACCCCTTAGTGGGCCTCGCGGGTGAGTCATAGGTGACTCCGGTTCGCGGGAAACCTATGGTTGTTACCTCCGGGCTTCCCAATTGCCAGACGGGACGCATACGGCTGCAAGGACACATTCAGAACTACACGAGAAATATCTTAGAACACTTAGAACTGTCAGAAATCGGCCAGCGTCTCATATGTATATGTATATCTAGAAACGCGGCTTTCTCGGGCGACAAAAATTATTAAAAAAATAAATAATGCTGTTCATTAGAACTCTTCGGAAAACGTTTGTTCGGATACATTCAGAACTACACGAGAATTATTTTAGAACTCAGAATGTCGAATATAGAGTCTAGGGCTCTGATTTTATTCCGTTTTTTGAATAAACGTTTAAACGCGAAACGTTTATCCATTTACATTTTCTTCCAGAAAAACGTTTACTTATAAAAAACGTCACACGTGTTTAAACGTTTAGTAAACGTTTACTAAACGTTTAACCGTTTATCTTAACATTTAAACGTATATTAGGGTCTGGTAAACGTTTAAACGTTTATCAGGCCCTAGATTTAAAACATGTGTATTCGGAAAAACTTTTCTAATAAACGGATATGTTAATTATACGTTTAAACGTTTAATAGCGAGCCCTAAGACCAGCGTCCCCGTAAAGATTTTTTAAGGAATAAAAATTATTTAAAAATTTAAAAAAATATTGTTTATCGCCAGAACTCTTTATAGAACTGTTATAGAAGTATAGATCTCGCAAAATCTGACAAGATATGGCATCGGAACTCTTGTACCCTGGCGAAAATGAGAAGTTTCATGAACGTTTGTTTGACGTTTACGTGAGCGTTTGCGGAAGTTCATTGAGAGTTTAGAAACGGTCAGTAGAGAGTTCGTAGAGCGGAAATTGCAACGCTGCAGCGTTTGAAAGGCGTTTGTATATGAGCAAAAACACGTCAAGCGGGACAAAATAAATACAAAATTTTGGGTCATGACTCCGATTTTGTCACTGAATTTTCTACACGTTTTATGCAACCAAAAAACAAACGTCAATTTTTTTTAGATTTTTAAAACCAGTATTTTCAAAGTTATTAAAGATCGAAAATTGCACCAAATCGCTGAAAATTGGACAAACACTCATTAAAATATCAATATCTCCGGTTTTATGCTACTTACAGACTTCGGCATGGGCTTATTTTGAAGCTCTCGAACGTCGCTTCAATTTCGTGTAATTAAATTTTAACAAGAAAAATTTTGGTTAATTGTTATAAACAATTAAATTTTCAAAGGTAATTTTTCATAACTTATCACCACTGTAACGTGTTGAAAAAGATATGAGTTTGTTCGTTAGTTCAATTCAATTCAATTATCTTTATTCACTCTCCTTCCGAGGTTGGAAGGCGTTTTTTTTAGTAAAAACGTTCCCAAAAACCTTTACATCTTTCCAAACCTTTACAATATATTTTAATACATCCTCATTGGCGTTTTGTAGGGACGTACCCAACCCTGTACACATTCCCGTCTTTTAACCCGACCTGGCCATAGCGACCTTATTTCGTTTTCCCCTCCCTTCGTCCTCCCTCCGGCCCCCTCCTTCCGCCTCCTTTGCTTCAGCCACCTCTCTGTTTCCTTCCTTTCCGCTATTGCTCTTCTCCCTTCTTTCCGTCTCTCTCTCTCTCTCCTCTCGCTCGCCGTCTTCCCTCCGTTTTGTTCTACCCTCGCTCTGAAACAAATTGCGTTATACCTTCATCCTATTCACATCTTCTCCTCCTCTCCCTTTCCACTGTCATTTCTCTCTCCGTCTCCCTTCCTCTCTCGTTTCCATTTTACATCCCTCCTACACTTCCTTTTCTCTCCCCTTTCCTCCGGCACCCCTCATTCCTCCTCCCGCCACTTTCTCCCGATCCGCGTCTCTCTGCCTCCCTCCTTCCTGTCAGGCCTCTTCTCTTACTTTCCCTTCCTATCCTCCTCTTCCTCTCCCGACTCCATCAGCATTTATCTATTCTCTCTGATTAGCTATCATTGTGCTCGCTTGTCTTCTTCTCCTTTCCAAGTCCGCCATCCATTTCTCTCCTTCACTCTTGCTGTCTAGTATTCTTTTAATTCTTTCGCTAATTCCTTCCAGTTCTTCTCCTTCTTCTCCTCTTGTGCACCATTCTAAAACATGCTCCCATGACTCTTCCTCCATGCCACATATTCTGCAGCATGTTTTTTCCATTGACTCCCAGTATCTCCCACTTCTCATCTCATTTCCTAATCTGAATCTCGCTATCCTAATCATAGACTTTTCTTTTCCTTTTTTCTCCAGATATTCGGGTCTCCTATTTTCTGCTATCTCCTTGTACCACTTGTTGTACCTTGACTCTCTTATCCTTTCGTCTCTCTCTTGAGTCTGAATGTCCTTGTCTCTTTCTGTTAACTCCTCAATGCTGCTCCATCCCTCCCCTCTTTTCCTCTTTATCTCCTCTACTGCATATCCTCTTCGCTCGTAAAAACTTCTTCTTTCCTCTTCCCATTTCGATTTTTCCTTCCTGACCTTCTCTCTTATTTCCTTCCAGCATTCTCTTGCAATCTCGTTTCCTTCTCCATTCTCCAATTTTTCTTCATACTTCATCGCCCTCTTACCAGCACTTATTCTCATCTTGTCTCTCTTAGTTTCCTCCCTCAGCATATATCCAAGCGTGCTCCAGTCCAGGCCCAATGTCCACCTTATATACCTTTCGTGCATTCTTTCAATTTTCTCTCTCTCTTTCCGTCCCCACACTTCTGCTCCGTATAAAGCTATGCTTGCTACCAGCGAGTCGTATAACTTAATCCTTTTTATCCAGTCTCCTGCAAATAACCTTTTTCCTATTCCCCATACCTGTCTCATTGCTATGATAGCTTTCCTTACTTTTTCGTTTATATGCGCCTCCTGCCCTCCGTTTTTTTTAGATGAGTAGCCTAGATAGCAGAATTCCTTCACCTCTTCTGTTTCTTCTTCCTTCCATCTCCACTTTACTTTCTTCATTTTACCTCCCCCCTTCCTAAATCTCATTACCTTTGTTTTCCCTACGTTCACTCTTAGCTTCTTTCTGTCAAAGTATTTTTCCAATCTTATCAGCATTCTTTTCATCTCCTCTTCGTCCTCTGCTATAGCTACTATGTCATCCGCGTATGCTAATGTCCAGAATTTTATTTTCCCTACTACTACCCCTCCGTCTTGTCCCTTTCTCATTGTCTCCTCTATATCTGCCAGCAGCAGTATGAAGAGCAAAGCGCTCAGTGGGCATCCTTGCCTAACTCCCTTGACCGTCCAGAAGCACGATCCTTTTTCTCCCTTTACCCTCACTACGCATCTTGTCTCCTTGTATAGGTCTTCTATCCTTGCCCTCAGCTGTTCACTGATTCTTTCTCTTTTCATTACTTCTCATATTTTTTCTCTGTCCACGGAGTCGAATGCTGCCTTCAGTACCGGGATTCTCTAAGGCTGACGTCCCATGGCATGTATTTTTCGCGTAACGCGTATCGCGTAACCAATCAGCGGCGTTACGCGTTTTTCATAACGCCTGCGCTACAATTCGCGTTCAGTTTTAGCGTATTACGCGCAGTGATGGCAGTTTTGAAGCCCAGCACCACGGTGCTGTTGGAGTGGGGGAGCACCACTACCAGCCCGCGCCGTGTCCGTGTGCGCTCCGCGCTCGGCTCTGCTTCGGGTCTTTAGAGACGAGCAGACGTATTATGTTCCTTCTCCTTTCCTCCTATTCAGCCACGAAAGCGACACGCGACGCGCTTCGCGTTCTGTTACGCGTTGAATATGCCTTTTGTAGATATCAATCAAGTAATCAGAATAAAGATTTTTGGTTACTGGATTAATCAATTCTGATTACTTGATTAATCAATTGCTCGATTAATCAATAAACTAACTGCATATAAACAAATTATATGTCGCCCCGTCGACCGTTATCTACGACTTTGATGATTATAAACTAAGTAAAAGAATTTGTTGCTCGGGTCTTTTTGTTATTTAAATATTCTACGGACCGTGCCCTACCAGAATATGCAACGTATGATTTTGTTGCTCGACTCTAACTGCAAATAAACAAATTATTTATCTCCGCGCGACCGTTATCTACGACTTCGATGGCTAAAAACTAAGTAAAAGAATTTGTTGCTCGGGTCTTTTTGTTATTTAAATATTCTATGGACCGTGCCCTGTCAGAATATGCAACTTGCGATTTTGTTGCTCGCCTCTAACTCTAAATAATAAAATTATGATAACCGATTAGTTAATTATTAATTGAGGAAAGCTATTTTTTGATTACTCGATTAATCAAGTAATCTGAATAATAATTTGTTTATTACTCGATTAATCAAGTAATCGGAATAAGAATTTTTTGATTACTCGATCAATCAAGTAATCAGAATAAAAATTTTTGGTTACTGGATTATTCAATTCTGATTACTTGAATAATCAATTGCTCGATTAATCAATAAACAGTGTAAAATATTCATCAACATTAAAACGAAACGATTAAATAAGATTAAATTAATAAAAATTAAAAGAGGAGCTTTATTAGACATAAGATAACATTAAGTTAACCATTTTCATTGTTACAAGTGGTCTTCCACACTACCTATGAGGTGCCACTAATAGTGCGTTAGGTTTTTAACGTGGACCTTCGCCTGTAGCCCTATTATACCACATTTTTTTATGTATGTACATATAGGTATAATCTCTTAACGTAAATATAGAAACATGTTAAAAACAGAAATTTTTAATTCATTTTTTCGTGCTATTGTGCTTAATTATACTGAGTGCGTACTAGTGCGATCATCCGAATTCGCTAATTGAAAGGCAAACTTAGGAATGGATACAGTATTTCAAATAAGTGAACAGTTTAAAATATTTTTCACATTACATTTTATTCAAAATATTCAAAAATATAAATTTAAAGCTCCATATTTCGGGGCCCGGTCACCCCAACCGCTTCGGCCGCCCCGACCTCTTCGGCCGCCCCAACCGCTTCGGCTGCCCCGACCGCCGCCTCGGCCGCCCTGACCATCGCCTTGGCCGCCCTGACCGCCGCCTCGGCTGCTCCACTGGCGGTACCAGCGGGCTCTACTTTGGCCCGCTCCTCTTTTTTTCATTCCTTAAAAAAATATATATATAATTAATTTCATTAATATGCATATTTATTAATATACATAATTAATTCAATAATGTACTTCGATTTAGCAACGGTTGTTGCTGCTCCAGCTGCTGCTGCTGCTGCTGCTGCTGCTGCTGGGGCAGCGGCTGTTGTTGCTGTTGTTGCAGCAGCTCTTGGGGCTGCTGCTGTTGCTGTTGCTGTTGCTGTTGCTGTTGCTGCTTACACAAGAAATCCAGCTTCCGCTGGATTTCTTGTAGGACCGTTGGCACGTTCCCCTTAGGAGTTTCTATTGAAATAACAAAAAAAAAATACAAAAAATTGGATAACAATAAAACTCTAATGATAAATATTAGTTAAGATTTAAAGAGACTAAAGAGTCAAAGTCGGTTGTCTACAATAATGAATATGCTTCAAAAGTTATAAATAAAAAAGTATATAAACGTTGCATAAATTGCCAATTTTAAATTTAAAAAAAGAACTTGATTATTAGCAATTTTTATTAATTTTATTATATTCTTCAGTTTTTTTTACCCCTATTTCATATATAATTCGTTAAGATTTAGTTGATTAGTTCTGGAGTTATAGAAATTTCGGTAAATTTGGCACACACACACACACACACACACACACACACACACACACACACACACACACACACACACACACACACACACACACACACACATACATACGTACAGACATTTTTTAAAATTACAAATTTTCGACGTTTATAACATTCTGAACACATTCAGAAAAAAAGGACCTTTGATCGCGTATAAAGCTTAAAGCAATAAAATTAGAAATAAATCGATATCTCCAAATTTGCGGAAGTTAGAGCATAAACGAACATTTCTACAAAAAGTCAAAATTTTATTAACAAAGAACCGCTTTACCGATCATTGCCAAATTCAATCCCAACCTTCCTTATATGATACTCTATCGATTAAAAAAAATGCACTCCGATATCTAAAAAATTACGGAAGTTAGAGCATTAACGGACAACAGAAGCGTTACATACATACATATACATATACACACACACACACACACACACACACACACACACACACACACACACACACACACACACGGACGGACATTTTAAATAGAAGTGATTTTTCGACGTTTTAAAACATATTCTAAACACTTTGCCAAAGATACCTGAAAAAAAAATTTTTTCATGAAAACAAAGCTTCCTCTATGAGAAAGCAAAAGTTTTAAATTTATCAAATCTACTCTTTTACGGAACATTTTTACACGGATGTCACATAAAAATATTATTCTACAGACGTGAAAAGCAATCACTTATTTTATTTTGTTTAAGTAACAATTTTCTTCAGCAAAGAATATTTTCTTAATATAATGTAAGATATACTCTTAACAAGTCTAGAATGTTTTAAATAAATGTGATTATGATGACTTTAGAGTAGAATTTGCGATATTATTTACACTGAAAGAGGCTAAAAACGTTTATATAAATTTATTTATATCTTTGAAACGTATTTGTTAGCACGGACAAACGGTTTTGACTCCTTAACTTCTTTAAACTTTCTTAATAAAGAAATGAAAATAATTTGATGTATTACTTACGAGACGAAGTGCTCTGCATAGCGTCCGCGTCCGCTTTCGTGGTCGAACATAAACTCAATAAGATGGAAACACAACCGACCGCGTATATATATATGTATCGTCTCGTGTTTTTCAAATGTTTTGAGTGAGAAGGACAGAAAGGACGCGCGATACGTATCTGTATCGCGCGTCCATCTCGTCTTTCTCACTCAAAACATTTTAAAAACAAGAGACGATCGCGGATTCTCAGCTATTATATCCTCGAAGTCGAATCACTCAGTGAGCCGCATCTGTAGACGAAGGTGTATATAATTTTCGTCAGCTAAGAACACTTTCCTTGCCTTACTGTGAATAAAGTTAAGGGAAGTTAAGCTGAAGCAGACTGTGAGTTTCTTATATCTATATATTTTATTATCTTTTGGTCTTGAAATATATATATATTTTAATATTTCAAGAAAATAAATATAATTGAAATGTGCGAGCCATTAACAAAAAAGTGTAAGCGAAGCTTCGTAGAAGCTTGGCTTGATGATGATCAATATAAGTCTTGGATACGGAAAGTTCCGTCTAATGATAATTTTTTTCATTGTACAATATGTAATAAAGATTTTTCTTGCAACACGCGCATTTCAAGACATGCGGATTCTGCGTGTCACAAGAATAATGTAAGAAGTACATCTGATGAAATAAGTGACAATGTAAATGTAGAAAAAAATATGTCTAACCCAAGAAAATTTCGAAAACAATGGTTAGATATTGAGCAGTTTCAACCATGGTTACGCGAATCATCAGATGATGAAAAAATGTGTTTTTGCTCATTTTGTGAAAAATTAATAACAGCTAATTTGTCAAATATTGATCGTCACGCAAAATCCGCTGCACATATAACAATTGCTACACAAAAAAATATAGAAAGAGAGGAATCGGACCAAAAGTTTGTAGCCGATGAATCTCTTCTATCATTTGATGAACGAAAGAAAGTAGCAGAAATTCGATACACTGCGCTTATAGTAGAAAAAAATATTCCGTATAAAAACGTAACAGACATTCTCGCGTTCTTTCAACTAATAGGAGATGGTGCTGAAATATTGCGAAGTATAACTATGAGTCGGGCTAAATGTCAAAAAATTATTTCGAACGTGTTGGCTCCAGTCGAAACAGATCGTTTAGCAAAAATAATTCAAAATAGTAAGTTTACTATTTTTATTGATGAAACGTCAGACATTGCTAATCAGAAATGGATGACGTTTCTCGTGCGGTTTGTTGATCCTGAAACATTAGATATTCGCTCGCAATTAGTCAAATTGATTGACATTGATGCAAAAGATAGTAGCGCGGATAAATTATTTAAAGCTTTTAAAAATGAAATGTGGAAATTAAAAATTCCATTTTTAAATATTATTGCTTTGTCATGCGACAATGCATCCGTCATGACAGGCAAAAAGTCATCATTTAGCACAAAGCTTCGGGAAATGAATAAAAATGTATTCATACTTTCATGTCCGTGCCATTCCGCTGCATTAATTGCACATGCTGCATGTGCTAAGATTCCAAACTATTGCGAGGAATTTGTAAAAAAAATAGCAAATTATATTAACAGTAGCCCTAAGCGATTTGCTATTTTTCAAGAATTTACAGAATGTTTTTCTCAAACAAACCGCAAAATTCTAAAATTGGCCGAAACACGATGGCTTTCTCGCCATTCGTGTATTCAAAGACTTCTTGAATCTTGGAACACTATTGAATTATTTTTGAGAGAAATAGTAACGAATGAAAAAACACAGACTGGAGAACATTTATTATCCATAATGCAAAATCCTGATGTAAAGGCATATTTATTATTTTTAAAATATATTTTAAATTTTTTTAATAGTTTTAATGCATTTTTCCAAGCTTTGGAAACAAGAATTCAATTATTGCAACCAAAATCGCTTGAATTTTTAACTATAATTAGTAAACATTTTATAAAACCAGAATTTTTACGAAATTTAAATAATAATTTTGATTTTTCAAATAAGAAAAATCAAAAATCGTTAAACGAAATACATTTAGGAACTGAAACTGAAAAATTTCTCAATGAATTGAGTATACAAGAGCACGTAGATGTAGTTGCAAATGTTCGAGAGAATTGTTTGCAATTTTACGTTACTGCTGCTCAAGAAATTTGCAAAAGATTACCAGTAAATGATAAATTTTTGTCAAAATTAAAAGTTTTTGAATCAGGTACAGCTTTACGCGATAATAATAGAGAAACTTCATTTAATGATGTTTCTTTTATCGCTCAAACCATCAGCGGATTTGACGACAACGAATTAAAAAAAGAATGGTTAGCTTTACATCAAGATTTTACAGAAGTCGAAAAAGATAATCTTGTAATATTAGATTTTGATGATATGTGGAAACAAATTTTCCAACGTCATCAATATTCCAATTTGAAATCCCTTTTAAATGCTATTAGATCGTTACCAAATTCAAATGCCGACTCAGAAAGAATCTTCTCCTTTTTACCCGATATAAAAACAAAAAAACGAAATAAACTTTCGTATATAAATGTCAATGCTTCTTGTGTGATAAAGTCAGCATTAAAAGCTAGAAAAGAAACTGCTTTAACCATGCAAATTACTGAAAAACATTTATCTCTAATGACAACAAAAATGTTATATTCTGCATGTCCCAAAAAGCAAAAAAGTCATTTAAGAATATATGCTGCAGATATTGATGAAACTGCTACTCCTTCTACATCTAATATGTAACATAGTAATTTTTAAAATAAAATGTTTTATAGGCAGTATTATTCTTATTACAAACATGATGATGTATCAAAATGTATTTATCATGTTTGTACATTTAAAAATGTATTAAAAAGTTGTCGGACACTGTGTTGGACATTACATCTATGAATAATAATAGATGTGTTAAAACATTGTCGGACACTATGTGTTGGACATCACATCTATGAATAATAATAGATGTGTTAAAACATTGTCGGACACTCTATGTGTTGGACATGAATATAAAAATTGTCGGACACTCTATGTGTTGGACATCAATATAAAAATTGTCGGACACTATGTGTTGGACATCATATCTATTAATAATAATAGATGTGTTAAAACATTGTCGGACACTCTGTGTGTTGGACATTAAAATAAAAAATTGTCGGACACTCTATGTGTTGGACATCAATATAAAAATTGTCGGACACTCTATGTGTTGGACATCAATATAAAAATTGTCGGACACTCTATGTGTTGGACATCAATATAAAAATTGTCGGACACTCTATGTGTTGGACATCAATATAAAATTGTCGGCCACTCTATGTGTTGGACATCAATATGAAAATTGTCGGACACTGTGTGTTGGACATCACATCTATAAATAATAATATATGTGTTAAAAAATTGTCGAACTCTGTGTTGGACATCACATCTATGAAAAATAGATGTAGGAAATACAAAAATTATATCTGTATATATGTACATACATAAAAAAATGTGGTATAATAGGGCTACAGGCGAAGGTCCACGTTAAAAACCTAACGCACTATTAGTGGCACCTCATAGGTAGTGTGGAAGACCACTTGTAACAATGAAAATGGTTAACTTAATGTTATCTTTATGTCTAATAAAGCTCCTCTTTTAATTTTTATTAATTTAATCTTATTTAATCGTTTCGTTTTAATGTTGATGAATATTTTACACTGTTTATTGATTAATCGAGCAATTAATTATTCAAGTAATCAGAATTGAATAATCCAGTAACCAAAAATTTTTATTCTGATTACTTGATTGATCGAGTAATCAAAAAATTCTTATTCCGATTACTTGATTAATCGAGTAATAAACAAATTATTATTCAGATTACTTGATTAATCGAGTAATCAAAAAATAGCTTTCCTCAATTAATAATTAACTAATCGGTTATCATAATTTTATTATTTAGAGTTAGAGGCAAGCAACAAAATCGCAAGTTGCATATTCTGACAGGGCACGGTCCATAGAATATTTAAATAACAAAAAGACCCGAGCAACAAATTCTTTTACTTAGTTTTTAGCCATCGAAGTCGTAGATAACGGTCGCGCGGAGATAAATAATTTGTTTATTTGCAGTTAGAGTCGAGCAACAAAATCATACGTTGCATATTCTGGTAGGGCACGGTCCGTAGAATATTTAAATAACAAAAAGACCCGAGCAACAAATTCTTTTACTTAGTTTATAATCATCAAAGTCGTAGATAACGGTCGACGGGGCGACATATAATTTGTTTATATGCAGTTAGTTTATTGATTAATCGAGCAATTGATTAATCAAGTAATCAGAATTGATTAATCCAGTAACCAAAAATCTTTATTCTGATTACTTGATTGATATCTACAAAAGGCATATTCAACGCGTAACAGAACGCGAAGCGCGTCGCGTGTCGCTTTCGTGGCTGAATAGGAGGAAAGGAGAAGGAACATAATACGTCTGCTCGTCTCTAAAGACCCGAAGCAGAGCCGAGCGCGGAGCGCACACGGACACGGCGCGGGCTGGTAGTGGTGCTCCCCCACTCCAACAGCACCGTGGTGCTGGGCTTCAAAACTGCCATCACTGATTACGCGGTTTTATATTAAGTGTGTGTATCAATGTGTATGTATGTGACTCTTTGTCTGTGTTCAGCCTGTGTTTACCATGGAGAATGTACCAGTAAGCAAATTAATTTATTTTAATTAATGATTTATTATAAAATCGGTTTTGATGTAATAGTAAAAACTAATTTCAGATATTAATAATGGAAAATTCATATATTAATTTATTAATATAGCGATTACTTTTTCCAGTTAAGTTAGGTTAAGCGTGAGATTACTATTTGTAATAGCTTTTAAAATAGTTTTTGCTTTAAGTTTCGAATTTTTCTAAATCTTTTATCAAAATCTTATTATTCTTTTTTGTGCTTTATTTATTTTTACTTATTATTCTGTATTTATTATGTATTTTTTTGATAAGACAATATATTGGTGTGAAACTACAATATGTTGCTTATTATTATTTCAATTAATATTTGCAGCAAATTCGATGTGGATATTGTGGCTGGTTGATGGCAAGTCAATGTCAAAATATTTTATTACATGAGTGTTTCAAAGGATATGATGAAACTAAACATTTATTGAATATTGATGAAAATGCCGTAGCTACTATTGGTATAAACACATATACACACACAGGCTCGAAGGACCAAATGTTCGCGAAATCGCTGATTAATCCCGGCGATGGTAGCGGGGTGAGAAGGACGCGCGTGGAGGGTGTTAACAAATTATGCCTTTATTTTGTTTGTAACTCAGACCACAGTCTGAGCCGTCTTTAATGAAATATGTACAGTCTGACCTGAGAAACGATGAGCGGTGTATAATGAGAAGTCTTTTGATGCGCGAGGCAATTGTATAAATTGCCTCGCTCGTGGTGATTCGCCCGTGAGCCGTTGAGACACGTGGCGGTCGGCACTCGCGCACGTGTGAGCCTGAGTCGTCGTGTTGATGTACCAGAGCTGGCTGGGGTGAGCGGTCTCTTTACACTTTACAGTCTCTTGGCAGCTTCAATCACTGCGAGCGGCACGGTATGCAGTTCTACGAACAGAACTCACAGAGCACACGTCGTACGTACGATCACAACGCGGACATGTTTCTCTCTGAGGCGAGGGAGAAGCTCGCGATGAGCGCGCCCGTGCTTGCGCAAGCTGCCGCGTCGATCCGGCCTGTCGATACCCGATCGATGCTGCCATCTGATGAGATGGCGCAACGCGAGCGTAATCTCGAACAATTAGCGATTACTTTTTCCAGTTAAGTTAGGTTAAGCGTGAGATTACTATTTGTAATAGCTTTTAAAATAGTTTTTGCTTTAAGTTTCGAATTTTTCTAAATCTTTTATCAAAATCTTATTATTCTTTTTTGTGCTTTATTTATTTTTACTTATTATTCTGTATTTATTATGTATTTTTTTGATAAGACAATATATTGGTGTGAAACTACAATATGTTGCTTATTATTATTTCAATTAATATTTGCAGCAAATTCGATGTGGATATTGTGGCTGGTTGATGGCAAGTCAATGTCAAAATATTTTATTACATGAGTGTTTCAAAGGATATGATGAAACTAAACATTTATTGAATATTGATGAAAATGCCGTAGCTACTATTGGTATAAACACATATACACACACACACACAACATATTAATTTGAATATTATATGAAGTATTATTATTAAATTTCCTGTTATAGTACGAAAACCAAATGAGACTGAAAGTACAGTACATGAGCCATTGTCATCTCAAAATTTTCATACTGAATTTGATGAACATCTCATAATGGCAGTTTTAGATAGACCATCATTGTATAATCATAGATTAAACATAAAGGAAAGGTCAAAATTGAAAAAGTCAGCATTATGGGAAGAAGTGAAGAACACACTTGGTGGTACAGTCTAATATTATAATTTATGTTGGATGCTACAAATATGTGTATTGAGTATATAATCAAATTATTGTTACAATTTGTTTTGATACTTGTATAATACAATTTAAAATCGAATACTTAGGCGATAAGAGCATCAAAGATTTGCAGAAAAGATGGAAATACCATCGTGATTGTTACATTAGAGCTAAAAGAAAACTAAAAGAATATGTGCCAAGTGGATCCGATGCATCTTCTGCAAACTTTAAATGCAGCTAAAGATTTTATGAGTTGATGAAACCGTTGGACGACGTGCTTGAAACTAATTTGTATGTAGTGTTTTAATTTTTACTATAAAATATTATACAGTACAATACTTAGTTTACAATAATTAGTAATAATTTACTTAATAATAATTCATTAACAATTATTTTACAGAACAATTAATACATTATCGAATGAAGCTGAAGGATCTTCAAACGAAAATACTGTTCCTTCTGAATTTGTATCCATACACCAACAAAGTTTGCAACCAAGTTCTGCTCCGATCGATGCAGAAAATACAAATTACTCAGAGGTTGAATCGTCCATATCCTTAGAGGTATCAACTGCAAAGACAAGCTCTGCGTTTGATATTCCGACGCCTATATCAACAACCACCACTAAAAGTAGGTAATTATATATTTTGTATCTATATATTTCGTCAACTTAGATTATTTTAAGCTCTAATATTATTATATTTAAAATTATAGAACAAAAATCGTGCAATCAACCATTACAAATACAAACGGCCCTATTAGATGTTTTGAAGACGCCAGATATGGATGCTGTAGATGGCTTTTTAAAGATGTTGGGAGAAGCTTTACGTAGATTGCCATATCGAAAGAGAGCTATAATAGAAATAAAAATCTTACAAATGGTTTTAGAAGCAGAAACTAAAGAAATAGAGTAACATTAACAGGCTTTATTTTAGTTATAGTACAGTACAGTGCAGTATTATTTATAGTATTTCGTTATAATTTAAATGACAGTATTATTTAAAAGTATTACCATTAAGTTATGAAGCTATTACTATTAAGTAAGCTATGTTGATTTAACTTGCAACCAATACTCAAGTGAGTAGACACTGTCTGTATATTTTATTATTTGCAAGATGAGTTTTGTTTAAAACAGTTTAGTTCTACAAAGTTTTGTTCATATATAAAATTTAACAAATTGTTGAAACAATTATAATAAAGGTTTATCCAATTTTTCGGTATATTTGATATTTATCAGAATATTTTTTGTTACAGATAGAGTTAATACATTTACATTTATAATTTAATTACATTACTACATTTATAAGTAAGCTCAATTCTTTCCATTTCTTTATAATTTTATAAAAAGTTTAAGTCTGGTCTTAAAAAATTCAAATTTAATATTTGTAGACTTAATCGTTTTAATTCTTTGAATTTATAATAAAAACATTGACAAAACAAACTAAAGAGAAACATATTAAAACTTATTTTTCCGAAAAAAAGTCAAAATTCATTTTGAAGTGCTTTTTCCCATTGCCACGGGACTGCACCATCTCCTTCAAAATATGCAGCAAATTTGTTTCTTATATTTATAACATTTTGACAAGGATGATGTATTTCATCGATAAAATCATGAAGACCTTCAGATGCAGCATGAAGATCGGCTGATTTTAAAGTGGAATAAAACCGTTGATGTTTTTCTTCGCAATTAATTATAAAATTATGCAAACAGCATGTAGCTTGAACAATGTTTCTACTTAATTTCAAAGATGCTATAATAGGTTTTCTGTAAATTCTCCATCTTGCCACTAGTATTCCAAATGAACTCTCTATAACACGTCTTGCTCGACTTAATCTATAATTAAATATTTTTTTCCTTTTGTCAAGTTTTTGATTTCTAGAGTATGGTCGCATCATATAATTTTTCAATGCAAAGGCTTCATCTGCCACAATCACGTATGGTAAAATGGGACCTTGGTCCCCAACTGCTTCTGGTGGCGGTATTTGTAGAGAATTATCTTCCAGTGAAGTATATAATTTACTATTACGAAATACTCCACCATCACTTTGCCATCCTTCCGCTCCAATATCTAAGAATGTGAATCGATATTCTGCATCACAAAGTGCAAGTAAATTAATACTATGTTGACCCTTGTTATTATAATAAGCAGATCCACTGTTCGGAGGAGCCTGTATCAAGTTCAAGAAAATAAGTCTTTTTATGACGTAATTAATAAGTAATTATTATAAATTAATTAATTTTGACATACCTGGATTATGACGTGTTTTCCGTCTATAGCTCCTATACAGTTTGGGAAATTCCACTTTTCTTCAAATTTGTTTGCTATTTTTTTCCACCAGTCTTTTGTAGGCTGTAGAAAAAGCTTATCATGTAATGCAGTCCAAATTGCTTCGCACGTTTCTAATACAATTTTTGAAATTGTATTGTGCCCCACTCTAAATGAGTACGAAAGAGATGTCATGCTATCTCCCGAAGCTAAATACCGAAGGCAAATTTGTAAACGTGTATTCGGAGGTATTGCTTCTCGAACACAGTCTTGCTTTGTTATATACGGTCCAATATAATTGCAAGCAATTTTTCGTATACTTCCACAGTCATGCGGAAGTAATTTATGAACTTGTCATCGTTGTAAAAATATAATTCTTTTACAAGATTGTTGCTCGCATCGTGCCGGTTACGATTTTCGGTCGAAAATATTGGGTGAACCCAATATTTTCTTTTATTTGCTATTTGGTTTTTTTCATTTTCACTTTGTAATAAATATAAAACAATCATTTTTTTAAATTTAGTATTTACTGCTGTACGATCGACTTTTTTTAATGCAATTTTTTTATAAATACTTAAAATATATAATAAAAGTTGATCTGAATTCATTTTGTACGGTTATACAGTAATAATTTTACGAGTATACAATCTCTACGTTCTGATAAGATCAGCACTGTGTGTTGATCATATGATCAGAACTGATCATATAACTTTCTATATGTGCCTATGTTACGCAAAATTCAGTTTTCTAATGTCCCATGGTGCGTATTACAATTTAGCGTAACCAATGAACAGCGACATTTAGCCTTTCTGTTGGAACAACT
Source organism: Temnothorax nylanderi (assembly GCF_030848795.1). Taxonomy (NCBI): domain Eukaryota; kingdom Metazoa; phylum Arthropoda; class Insecta; order Hymenoptera; family Formicidae; genus Temnothorax; species Temnothorax nylanderi. Next base: position 107,428 of record NW_027249469.1, on the reverse strand, counting down.
GAAATGAATATAAGATATGATTGGTTATACGTGGTACGCTGCCGCCTTTTTATGCTTCATGGGACACAAGAGATTCAATCCCGCGTAACAGAAAACGCGGAACGCTTCTGATTGGTTACGCGGTACGCGTTACGCGGAAAATACGTGCCATGGGACGTCACCCTAACTCCTTAGCGACAAACATCGCTATCGTTAACTACCGACAGTTGTCGCTTGCGCGACCGACGACCGTGATTGTAGGTGATTCTGTAAGATGGCCTTAACGATTCTAATCGATGCAAATATCGTTACAGACGTATCGAAATAATTTGATAACTGTACAACGTTGCCAGATTTTAAGCAGTTAAAATGTAGTAATTTTCTAGGGGATTTATGAACGTGAGCAAAGAAACGATCTTGTTTATTCGAATAAGGCTGCCGACGAGGCGGAAACGTATATTTGTCACAATCGTGGACGTAAAATAAGGTAGAGAAAAGCATAATTCGCGAAAGATACTATTGTACAATAGCCTTTTACGCGTTTTATGTTTTTCTCTGCTTTACTTTATGTCCACGCGAGTACGATAAACGTTTTTGTTCTCAGCCTAACCGCAATCATCGTTTGGAAAATGTCGCAAATGTATAGGTATGTATTATGATAAATATAAAATATTATTATAAGCCGATTTCACAGTCTTCGATGAACTTGATCCTCCGATTAAATTCACTCTTTATCTTTTTCTAAAACTGTCCTCTTTAGAAAGAGACAAAGAATGAGTTTAATCGGAGGATCACGTTAATCGGAGACGGTGAAATGTGAAATCGGTCCAATAAATATAATAATCAAATAATAGGAGACTTTTATTTCACAGCAAAAAAACAAGAACTGCAAGAGCATCGCAGGTGCAATTAACAAAAATGGTAGATTATTTTTATTTACACAAAGGCCTTGCAGAAGGAAAGTTTCATGCTCTACATGGAAAAAAAGAAGCTCAGAAGAAGTGGACACAATTAGCAAACGAATTGAATTGCTTTCAAGGAGCAACGAAAACGGTTGAACAGTGGCAAGTGGTATGAACAATTGCATGTACATACATATGTTTAGTATAAGCATAAAATCTTATGAATTATATGACTACGTTTACGCCGAAGTTATAGCAGGTAAATCGGGCCGTGTAAACGTAGTCTATATAATAACATGTTATTTATAATTATATATACATTTATACACTTATACATTTATACACTTATACATTTATACACTTATACATTTATACATTTATACATTTATACATTTATACATTTATACATTTATACATTTATACATTATATTTACATATTATTTATAATTATATATACATTTATACATTTAAGGTTTGGAGGGACTTAAAAAGTCGCACTTCTATAAAAGCGAAAGATTTGCGCAAGGCAAAGGGATTAACGGGGAATAAAGCTATTGCGCAACCTGAACTGACGGAACTTGAGCTACGCGTGATTGGCATAATAGGAGCCGAATATGTCGAAGGAAATAAAGATTGCGCAGACAGTATCCCTGATGAGGAGGTAGTTTTCATAAACCTTTTAATATGTGTATCACAATATATTTTATTCAATGAAAAGAGTAATTGCTTTTTACAAATATACTTATTTGTTTGTGTGTATAGGATTTGATAGAAGAACTCGAGCGTGGAAATAATTCAGTTTTGTCAGCGACTCCACAAGTATTAAGTGTTTGCACAAATATGTCAGAAACTTCTCAACACTCGCAATATTTAAATGGTGAAATTTATTACGTAATTACTTTTATTATTGAAAAGTGCTAATATATTTTATACAGTTTGTACAGATTCTCCTCAAAAGTCTTTGATAATACCTAAGTAATGATTGATTTTATAATACCTAAGTAAATCAAAATATATTGTAATATTTGTTGTTATTGTCCAATTTTAAAATCCGTTCTTTGAGTTGCTTGATTTCTTTAAGATGTTTTTAAAACTATGTAATATATAATTACTGTCGACGCAGGTAACTTTAAACATCAATATATTCAAAGTGCGACATATTCTTTTGTTTGCAGCTAATTTTTTAGATAACAACGAGGACGTAATGACTGTCGATGATGATTGTCCACAAAATACAGACTTTGTATTTGATAATGCAAGAAATGAAATTAGAGATTCTGATGCTACTCAGAACCTTGCGAACTGCGCATCCAGAAAGATTGCTATTCCAAAGACTGCTACTATTCCATCCTCTAGAAGTAGGAATTCCCCGTATTCACTTCCAGCATCAAAGTTAGCAGAGCACTCCGGTAGTTCTTCAAGAAATATTCATGCGCCCACTTCTTCAAGAACATGTAAAGCTTCAGTTCTTGCTCTGTAGATTATAATTTTTAAAATTGTTTCTTAAAATGGTTTTTTTATACCTCTGTCTATGATATTTTTTCGCAGTAATAGCTGTACACCAATATATTTAAAGTGCGACATATTCTTTTGTTTGCAGTTAATTCATTAGATAGCAACAACGAGGATGTAATAATTACTCTTAATGACGATTGTTCACAAGATACAGACTTTGATAATGCAAGAAATGAAATTGGAAATTCTGATGCTACTCAGAACCTTGCTAACTGCGCAAGAAAAGTTACTATTCCAAAGACTGCTACTATTCCATCTTTTAGAACAAGAAATAGAGCATCAAATTCAGCAGAACACTCGAATAGTTCATCAAAAAATATTCAGGCGCCCATTTCATCAAGAAGATGTATAGCTTAATTCTTAATTCTTACTCTGTACATTATATATATGCAATTGTAAAAATTATTTTAAAATGTTTTTTTATAGTTCTGTTACAATTTTTCGCAGCAATTTAGCTGTACATGACATTTTAATTATTATAGTTAATCGAGTTACACCTGAACAATTGTCCTCGTCGAGGGAAGTCTTTCAATCCGTTGCTCAGAAACAGGCTAATGCTGAGTTTGTAAGACAAAATCTTTAATTGACGTAAAATGTGTAATTTTTTAAAAACATTACATACATAAATCGTGAAATATATTTCAATATTTTTGCAGATGCATGCTGAAGCTGCCAAAGTTCAAGCTGAGGCATCTAAAATGAATGCGCTTGCAATAACTGAAATTGCACAGGCAATACAAAAATTGGCAGATACTGCTGCTGTACAGGCTGTTAATGACAGTGAACAGATACGAATTTTTGAGAAACTTACAATAATTTTAGAAAACATGGTGCCTACTTATGTTAACGATCAATCTCTGTGATGATTAATTATTTGATATAATTAATAATATAGTCTTTTAGCTATTGTTACATTTTTAATAGACTATGGGCCACTTTTTCCAACGTCTTTAAACGTTAATAACAGTGAACAGATACGAGTTTTTGGGAAACTTACAATAATTATAGAAAACGTGTTGTCTTATTATCTTAATGATTAATCTTTGTGATTATGAATTATTTGATTATCAACGTTTGAAGACGTTGAAATGGTCCTATTACTTTGTTTGAGATTAAATATGAGATTAAATAATGAGATTAAATATGAGATTAAATATGAGATTAAATAATGAGTTCCTACAAAAATGAACAAAATACTGCGAGTATTTTGTCAAATATGATAATGTAATGGTGATAGTCATAAACTGAGATACTATGTTATCTTTATTTAACAATTTTATTTTGTTTTAAAGCCAAAAGTTTATTTTAATTTTCACATTCAAACGTGTATGTGTACGTTATTGTTCGACTTCCATTATGCTAATGCTAAATATACTTTTCTAATGAGTGAAAATGTTTGGTAATTATTTATTAGTCTTACCTATATCATAATAAAATTACTACTTCAATCCGTACTTTGTACATTCCAGCTAGTTTATTGATTTAAATTTTCTAATTAAATTTTTGAATTCTTAATCTTAAATTGTTATAATCTAATCTTACTCTCTAATTATTTCTAATAATCTTACTTTCTTACCTAATAATCTTACTCTACAGGCATCTAAAATAAATGTACATGTATTGACTGAAATTGTACCATGTATGTAATATAAAAATTGGCAGATACTGCTGCTGTACAGACCGTTAATGATAGTGAACGAATACGAGTTTTTAAGAAACTTACAACAATCACAGAAAATCTGTTGCCTATTTATCCTAACAAACAATCTAGGTACCTATTCTTGAAATCGTTCATTATGAAACGTATTCGTTTATAAACAAAAAGGTGGGGATTTCCTAGTTGAGCGCCAATGGGAACCCTGTTAACGCACCTTTTCGTTCATAAACGAATTCGTTTCATAATGAACGATTTCAAGAATAGGTACCCTACATGATAAATAATTCTTTTACACAATTAATAATATTGTTACATTTCGATAGACTGTGGGTCACTTCTTTCAAGACATCGTCTAAAGACATTGTGTACAATTTTATCTGGCAAATCTTTCTGCTATTAAACGGTCTTGGATACGACGTGCGATAGCAAGAGGTCCACGAGCATTATTATTCAAATAAATATCACAAGCATTATCATAATTATCATACACGTTTTCATGATCAATTTCATTGAATAGATCATCATCATTAAATATGCCGTGAGCATTACGTATATTATGGAGAACTGCGCAAGCGTTGACAATTCTCCCAGCGAAGCCAGGCTCATACTGCAAGACTCTGTGTCGAGAAAGACATCTCCAGGTAGATTTCAATACACCAAAAAGACGTTCGACACAATTTCTTGCGCTGCATAATGCTTCGTTATATGCGAAACGTGGAGTTCCTTCTGGCTCTCGGGGTAAAGGAGTTAAAAGCCACGGTTCCAATGGATAACCTGAATCACCTACGTAAACAAAATATGCTATATTTATTTCAACTCCATTTAAAGTTTTTCAATACAATTTAGATTAAATAAAAGAAATTAAAAAATTCATGAACTAGAACAAATAATTTAAAATACATAATGTACTATGTAGAAAATCGACAATAAAAGTTGCTTTCCACAGCAATAATTTCTAACATAGAAAATTAAGACAACAATTACCAATGAGATATGTTCGTCGTTCACCACGATTGTATGCGCGTTCCATGACTCGTCGCGCCGCAGAAGCACTCCATATATATGCATCGTGACGTGCTCCGGGATACCTTGCATTGACATTTAATATTTTTAAATTTGGATCACATATCTAAGAAATCATTGATTGTAATTAGTTATTAATACACAAAGCATGTTGTACGAATTAATGATTTAAATATTTACCATTTGCACATTCAATGAATGATATCCGTGATGATTTATATAGGCTTCTTCATGCTCTTTAGGGGCAAGGATCGCAACATGAGTGCAATCAATCGCTCCGATAGCCCCTTCAAACGGCTGATGTGCATTTTGAAATTGCATTCTTGCTAGTTGCCTGGCTCCTGGAGTTATGGGAAATTGTATCCATTGTCTAAATATTAAGTCATTGATCGTATCAGTCACTTTGTGTACAGTTCTGCTAATCGATGTCTGGCTCATAGAAATGCCCCACTGCTCACCCACAGGACGTTGAAAACAGCCAGTTGCGTAAAATCTTACTGCCGATAATACCTGTAATATATAATTATTATAAACAAACTGAAATAAAAAAATTAATATAATCGTTGTAATGACAGAAAAATATATAGTTACAACAATTTGTATTACCTGCTTTTCTACAGACAGCCCGGTAATCCTTGTCCGCTGCAATCGAGGTTCTAATACATCGACGAGATCAAAAATCAAGTCCGGTGTTAGGCGATATAGTTCTTTAAATTCATTGTTTGTCAAATCAAACGGATCCTCTGTTGCTCTACATATTTGTCGTTGCACCCTTCGTTCAATGCGTTGAACACGATTTTCCATCATTAATAAATCTAAATGAAGATAGTCGAGAGCCATTCTATAAAAAAAGTTGAGAAATAATTTTAACGGGAAAAGTAAAACCGGTCAAACCTTGAGATTCTTCAGGGAGAGATTGGCCAAAGATGAAACCGTTTTGCCTTTATTTGCATTCAAAGCGGAAATAAGAAAACAGAGATATTAAAATAAAAATGTACAGAGAAAGACTTCCGATATATTGTTCAGTCCTATTTCCTATTTGCATGCAAATAGCAGCAAACTGGCCAGTGTCTCCTTGAAGGGACTCAGGGTTAAATCAACTATAATACAAACTTTTTTTAGAACCAAGGTCATAAACGAGAATGAGAGAGAGAGAGAGAGAGAGAGAGAGAGAGAGAGAGAGAGAGAGAGAGAGAGAGAGAGAGAGAGAGAGAGAGAGAGAGAGAGAGAGAGAGAGAGAGAGAGAGAGAGAGAGAGAGAGAGAATGCGAACCCACCTGACTTTTAGAATCAACATGGATTTTCGGACTGGCTCGGATTCAAACGAGAATCCGGGTTAGGGATCTACACAGACAGTACAACGTGTGTTAAAATATACGTAGCACAACAAATATTGTGATAATTTATGTCAAAATGCGGTAAAAAGAAGAATCATCTACAATTTCTAACAAGAGGCGAGAAAGATTTCGATCACGTACTGAGCATTATTTTGCATTGCTCATCTAACAATGAGGTTATGTTTTATTCATCTTACCATTAGATATTATTCAGCAACTTCCGACACTGGCTACAGTTAAATGCTACAAATGCTTTAAGTCTTTATTTTTTATTGAAAGAGGAGAAAAGGAGTACTTCGAAGTATTTTCAATGTTACTTACTGTTAGGGTTAAGTGGATTGTCACTGGATCGCCGCTCATGCTCAAGTCACATCTATGTACACATATATGCATACGTTCCATACACCAACATACCACCGACACACCGACTATCGTTAACGGCTTAGCGAGACCTCCGGTATCGATCGCAAACGCATCGACACGACTTCGACATTTGTCGGAATATAACGACTTACATTATCGAGAGTTGTCGATAACTGCTAGTTGCAGAATAACCTTCTGCGATAATCATCGATATCGATAGTTAACGATAGCGATTTTCGTCGTTAATGAGTTAGAGAATCCCGCTACAGGTCTATAAATGCTGCTACCAGCTTCCCTTTTTTCTTGCTCATAGCTCTTCCGATCATGTAGTTCAGTGCATATATGTTTTTCATTGTTCCTTTCCTTTTTCAAATCTTGTCTGTGTTTCTGGTAGTATCCCCTTCTCCTCTACCTCTTTCTCTAGCCTCTTAGCCAATATTGCTGCATATATTTTATAACTTGTGTTCATTAGTGTCACCCCTCTGTAATCTTGTACTTCTCTTCCTTCTCCTTTCTTTACTATTGGTACTATTATACCTTCTTTCCAGTCTTCTGCTATTTCTCCCTTCCTCCACGCTGTATCACATACCTCCCATATTTTTTCCTTCAATCTCTCTCCTCCATATATCCATACCTCATTTGGCAATCCATCTGTACCTGCTGCTTTCCTTCCTTTCATTTCGTTAATTACTTCTTCCACTTCCTTTCTTCTTATTCCTTCCTGCTCCTCTTTGCTACCCATTCTTTCTTCTCCCTTCCTGTCATCTTCACGCGGTTTCACAGTTACTCCTTCCAGTAGCTCCATGAAATGTTTATTCCATTGCTCCTCCGTTATTTCCTCGCAGACCTCTTTTTTACCCTTCCTTTCTCTGTTTATAAATCTCCATACTTCCTTCTCGCTAGTTGCTTCTCTCGCCTCTTTTATAACTCTCTCCCTTTATATCTCTTTCTTCTCTTTTATTTTCTCCTTATATTCTTTTTTCTTTAGACTGTACTTCTTTTTATCCACTTCTCCTTTTCTCCATTTAACTAGTTTCTCTCGTGTTTCTCTCCTTAGTCTTGCACATTCACTATCCCACCATCTGCTTTTTTCTTCGATCTCTGATCCTCTCTTTTTTCTTTCCAAACAGCAGCCTGTTTTATTGCGTCCTTTGCTCCTTCCAATATTTCTTCTATGTTCACACTTTCTATTCTTGCCTCTTTCATTCTCTCCTTGTAATTTTCCGTTCCTTCCTTTGACCAATCCATTATTCTCTTTATTCTTTTCTCCCCTTCTCTTCTCTCACTAGTTCCTTTTACCTTCAATATTAGAGGAAAGTCCCCTATTATGAGACACCACATCTATTTTGTGTGATTATCGGAAGTCTATGGGCAGAATTGAAAAAGGTAGTAGGTCATTTTGAAGGGAATTTAATAAGCTTTAAGATGCTGAAATGTAAAATCTAATTTAAATATTAATTTTTCTGAAAATTAGAAAAATGTAAAAAATGAGCTTCATGCAAAATCGAAAAAGTGTGCTCCTAATATGAGATACCCCGAGAAATCGCTAATAAAGTGTAAAATACATCGGTATGGCAATTAGAAAACTTTATTTAATGTCTCTGAAATACAAATGTAATAGAGAAGTTTATTTGCAATAATCGCAAACCCACTTATGCTCAATATTTCCAGCGCAGCCAGTGTGCGCCCAGCATGAGCATGCGATCACTATCAGCACACTTTTATAAGTTCGTATGAACCTTCTCTTAACTTTAACATAGTATTTTCCCTCTTTTTATTACTGTACAATAACCTTCATACTCTAGCAACGATCGTCACCCTGAATATCTCATATTACGGATCCCACGCCTTGCGGATTCGCGATCACCAAATCTATCCTTTACAATTAAGCAACTCAACATATCCTGTATTTTCCTATTAATACGACCTTACTCTATCGCTGCATACAGAACTCATTGTCAAATATTTATTTATTATATAATAAACAAGGTTCAAAGTCTCACCTTTATAGAACTTGACAACATCCAAATTCACAATTTCGATATTTGTAACGAGTGCATGCACGATCGAACAATGAATTTTCTTCTAAATAAAGGTTTTACACCAAGGGCAATAAGTTCATGGTGGAACCAACAAATAGAACCTATTAGTTTAGCAGAAAGCCCGTTATCGCATATTAGGAGCTTATCTCATAATAGGGGATTTTCCTCTACTGACTGGTGATCAGAATCAATAGCATCTCCAATCCTTATTTCCTCCGTTTTCTCCCAAATTTCCTGGTTTCCAATTATATAATCTATTATCGATTCACCTCTCCCTCCTATAAAAGTGAATTCTCCGTCTTTGTCTCCCTTTGTTCCGTTCATTATTCCTAATCCTTCCTCCTCTACAAATTCCAATAGCTTCCTTCCCTCTGAATTAATTTCTTTATCTTTCGATTTCTTTCCTTCTCCCATTATTTCTGTTAATCCTCCTTCTTCTCCTGTTCTCGCATTAAAATCGCCTCCTATTATTATTTGCTCCCCTACACCACCATCATTTGTGTATTCTTTTATCTTCTTTATCTTCTTTTCAATATCATTGCTCACATATACCGCTATTCTCCACGTACCTTCCTTCGTTTTTGCTATTCTTTCCACAATTCCTTCCTCCTCTCTCTCCTCTATTTCATCTGCGGCTAGTTCTTTCCTAACGCCTGTTATTATCCCTCCTTTCGCTCTTCCCTTCTTTCTTTCTTTCGTCGCTGACTGGCATTTCTACACATATTTATCAGATAACCTTCTTTTAACTTTACACCATTCTTTTTGCTCTACCCACGTTTCTAACATAGCTATTATATCCCAGTTTTCTATCTCTTTCCAGAATTCTTCGTTTTTCCTCATTAATCCAGCTATATTCCAGAAGCCTACTGTCATTGTATTCACCTTTTCCTCACTTTGCTTGCTCCCTTCCTGCCCTCCGTTCCGCATTTCCTCCCTCTTTCTCCTATTCCTTATGCCTTCTCCTTCCCTATCCTCTTTCCTCTCCTTATGACTTCCGAAAATCACTCCTCTCCTCTAACTTTCCTTTACTCTCATTCCATTTCAGCTCTTTGTTGTCCACCCACATCTTTTGGTAGCCAATTGTGGTTTTCTTTCCTGCCTCTCTTTCTCCTTTAGCTATCCTTCTTATTTCTTTCTGTATCTGTCTTTCTATTTTAGTAAGGTCGTCATCCAAGAAGCTTTCATATTTCCTTCCTAACTCTTTCCTTTGTGCCATTATTTCCCTTTTGGCTTCCCAGTTCCTGCATTTCAACAACGTCATTTTATTATCTCCGTATCCTACTTCTTGTACTTCTTCAATGTCCACTCTTACTTTATTTATTTCTCCTATCATCTTCTCGATTTTCTCTTTCCTTTCTGCCTCGTTTCCTCTCTTCGCTCCTTTCACAATTATATTGCTTCTCCTCCTTCTTCTCTCCGCCATTTCTATATTCTTTTCTATCTCCTTCATTCTCCCTATTAAGTCTCTTTCTTCATTTCCCTCCGTTCCACTCAAGCCTACCTTCTCAACTTTTTCCTCCAGACTTTTTATTTTTTCCTCCAGCGACTTTCTTTGGTTCTCCCATACTTCCTCTCTCCTTTTGAATTCTTCCTTCAACCCTTTTATTTCATTTTTTATTTCCTCTTTATCTTTTTTCTTTATCTTTTTTTCTTTCCTCTTCCTGTTCCTCCATTTTCCTTAAAATTTCTTTAAGCATCTCCTCTGCTGCCATGTTCTCTTTTCCCTCTTCTCCTTTTTTTATCTTGGTTGGCAGTGATCTATTAACCTTCCTTGTTGCGTTAAATTTCTCCAGTAGCTCCTTTTCTGCTCTAGCTGCTTCTTCCTCTACTTCTTCTCTTTTCCTTTTTTGAATCAAATCCTTGATTGATCCTGCGCTATCCGTTCTCTCTCTTAGCTTGGCTAGCTCCTCTGCCTTTGTTGGCCAGCCTCTTGCCTTCTTTCTACTCTCGCTTTCCTTCTTCTCCCCCTTGCCGTCTTGCTGCTCACTCTCTATTACTATTTCCTTCTCTATCTCCATCCGCCACCTTTACAACTATCTATCTCTAGTACGGAAGCCCCTACAGCTCACCAGCGACTGTGTCGCCAGTAGTGGTTATTCGTGCAACTAGTAGCACGTTTTGCTTCGCGCGGCGCGTGAGTCGGGTGCAAGCAGCAAGTTGTGTTGCTTCGTGCAACTACACCTTGTCGTAGGAAATAACCTGAAAATGACAATTCAGTCCTGGGTTTATGATAGGGGTAGAGATTCGTGAATGGGAACATATTCCATCATCACGAAAAGGTGACTTCAATAGAAATAAATACAATAAATGATAAATTTAGAGTCGAAAAAATTACCTCTTTCAATCCTCATTGAATGTTACTTTTTCTCATTACAAAGTTGCAAGAAAATTGAAAGGTCACATTTTTCATTATCTAAATCATATTGTTCGAGATTCCGTTATCGCGTTGCGCCATCTCATCAGATGGCAGCATCGATCGGGTATCGACAGGCCGGATCGACGCGGCAGCTTGCGCAAGCACGGGCGCGCTCATCGCGAACTTCTCCCTCGGGAGAAAGACATCATGTCTGCGCTGTGACAAGACGTACGACGTGTGCTCTGTGCGTTTCTCTAGTGGAGCTACGGATAAAAGTGCCCATCGCAGTGATTGAAGCTGCCGAGATACTTTAACGTGTAAAGAGACCGCTCACCCAGCTCTGGTACATCGACACGACGACTCAGGCTCACACGTGCGCGAGTGCCGACCGCCACGTGTTTCAACGGCTCACGGGCGAATCACCACGAGCGAGGCAATTCATATAATTGTCTCGCGCATTAAAGACTTCTCACTTATACACTGCTCATCGTTTCTCAGGTCAGATTGTATATATTTTGACGAATTAAAGACGGCTCATACTGTGGTCTGAGTTACACAAAAAACATAAAGAAAATAATTCGTTAACACCCTCCACGCGCGTCCTTCTCATCCCGCTACCATCGCCGGGATTAATCAGCGATTTCGCGAACATTTGGTCCTTCGAGCCGGATGCGTGGAACGTATGGTGTAACTCAGACACAGATTATGTGAAAAGGGCATGCCCTTCCCGAAGTGCCACGTAGACATTATCGCGCCTTCGCGAGTGACGTATAGACATCCTCACGCGCGCTTGCGAGTGTTATACAAATATGTCGCGCTCTCGCGAGTGTCATATAAACATTATCACGTGCTCAGTACATGACTCTCGCTTCGCATAGCGCTTTTCTCTCGCATTCCTCGAACGTTCTCGTATCGTGCAGCATTTCTTACACGTGTCTCGACGTTTCTCAGGTTTCTCATCGTGCGCAGCTCAGGGACGGCTCATCATGACGGATCCCGCCAAAACCGGGACGGGCGGAAAGACCCCGCCATTGCTCGAACTGCCGGGCGACAAGCGCACGTCAGAGCGTCAGGCCTCACCGGTGCGTCTGTCCGCGGAGCTCACGCTGAAGGTGCAGACGCAGATGAACCGCATCGCGACGGTGCGGGCCATTAGCCAGACGTTGCCATCTACCGCGGATGACACATCGGTGGATGAAATCCTCCAGATCTCGATCCAGCTCGAGGAAGTGCACAAGGCGTTCCTTAAGGAACACGCCTATTTCGAAGTCTCATGGCCGGCGGCGCTCATCGCCCATGAGTACTTCTCCAAGAACGCCTTCGCCGTGGAGGCGCAGGAGTGCATGGCGGCTCGTCGCTCTCTGGCGAAGCTCAAGGGCGCATTGGCGGAAAGGCTCGCTCCGAAGGCGGCGTCTGAAACGGCGCAGCCCTCACAGTCTCAATCGAGACTGCCGGACATCAACATTCCGTCGTTCAAGGGCGAGTACGAGGCTTGGCCCACATATCGGGATCTCTTCAAGGCTGTCATTTATGACAGCCGACGGCTTACCGACGTGGAGAAACTCCACTATCTGCGGCTCTCACTGGAAGGTCCACCTGCTCAGCTCATTTCCGGATTGCCTCTCACCGCCGACTCGCTCAAACCATCCTGGGAACTGCTCGTCGATCGATACGAAAACAAACGCCTGCTCATATACTTATACCTCGACCAGCTCTTTGCCAGCTCAACACCGGTGCAAAAGAACGCCGCATCACTGGACAAGCTGCTCAACACCTTCAAGGAAGGAATAAAAGGCCTGCAGGCCTTGGGCGTCTCACAGGATCTGGGAGATAGCATCCTGGTGTACCAGCTGTCCAGGCAGCTGGATCGCCAGACGAAGGAGCAGTGGGAGACGTCCTTAGGAGCCACGCGCGAGTATCCGCGATTCGAGCAGCTCGAGCAGTTTCTCACCTCTCGAGTACGAGCACTCGAGAGGATAGAGTCCACGGCCAGCTCAGGGAGCACGGTCGCCTCAACATCCAGGCGTTCTTCGACAGCTCAACATGCGGCAGTTCAACCGGCCCGCACGGAACCATCAGACGGCTCCACGGTGTACCCGTGTGACTGCTGCAAAGGCACGCATTTCGTTGTGACGTGCACCAAATTCAGGGACCTCTCACCGGTCGACCGACAGAAACTCGTCATCTCACGGAGGCTCTGTTTTAATTGCCTCGGCCGCCACAACGTCCGCTCATGTAAGAACTCACGGGGGTGCAAGAAGTGCACCAACCGACACCACACGATGCTGCATGAGGCTCATCAGTCAAACTCATCAGCGAAGCCGATCACCAGCTCAGCCACGTCAGCTTAATAGGAAGAAGGTGCAATCGTCGCTCACTCCTCGTTGGCCCGCTCATCACACTCAACATTATTAGCTACGGCCCTGGCTCAGATAAATTCATTTGTGACTACTCAGCGCGTACGGCTTCTCATCGATTCAGGTTCAAAACTCACCTTCGTTTCTGAATCACTCGTTCGTCAGCTCAACATTTCTCGTCAGCATTCTGTCATTATCATTACTGGAATTGGTGGCGAAAAGTCAACTCAAACTCGAGGAGTTGCATCACTCAAGCTCAGCTCACTTCACTCAAGATCAGACGTCATCGTTCAAGCTCACATTCTGCAGACGTTAACCAACATCCTGCCATCCTTCAACGCTGCACCACAGGAATGGCCGCACCTCACCAAGTTAACCTTGGCCGATCCAGACTTTCTCACACCACGGCCAGTGGATATCATCATTGGAGCTGACTCATATGGGCAGATCATCAAGCCCAACATCATCAAACAAGATCCACTGATGCCAATTGCGCAGCTCTCAATTTTTGGATGGCTCGTTCTCGGACCTGTCGACACATCATCATCGGCATCTGCTGCAGTGCGTCATGCCTCGATTCAGGAGAGAGAAGATGCTCTCGACGAGTTGCTGGCGAAATTCTGGACACAAGAAGAAGTGCCTGCGAGTAACAATCATGAGCTTACTCCTGACGAGCAACGATGTAAAGAATATTACAAGAGCACTGTTTCGCGGGACTCAACAGGTCGATACACGGTTCGCCTTCCGCTAAAATCATCACCTGATACTCTTGGGGATTCGTATCACACTGCGCATCGATGTCTGCAGGGCTTACTCAGAAGATTCTCACGAGATGACAACTATCGACGCCTGTATCATCAGTTTATGACAGAATATCGAGAGCTCAATCACATGACGGAGGCTTCACCCGCTTCCAGCCAGCACGCGCAATATTACTTGCCACATCACGGTGTGCTCAAACCAGACAGTGCAACCACAAAATTACGGGTGGTGTTTAATGGCTCGAGTGCATCTACATCCGGCCGCTCACTCAATGATATCATGTACACGGGAGCCAAGTTGCATTTAGACATCACAGACGTTTTGCTCTGGATTCGACAATTTCGGCACTTAGTGGCCACTGACATCACCAAAATGTACAGGCAAATCAACGTACATAAGGATGACTGGAATTTACAACGGGTCCTCTGGATTGACAAACAACTCAAGGAAGTGGAAAATTATCTAACAACGGTCACGTATGGTACCAAGGGTGCCCCGTTCTTAGCAGTGCGAACACTGCTGCAACTGGTGAAGGATGAAGGCCACAAGTTTCCCCTTGCAGTGCCGCCACTCACTGAGGGTCGATATGTTGACGACACTTTTGGAGGCGCCGACACAGTTCAGCAGGTGATACAAATTGCATTGCAACTAAAGAGTTTGTGCATGGCGGGCGGTTTCCCATTATCAAAGTGGCACGCGACTCATCAAGATGTGCTCACTGCGGTTCAAGCAGAAAAAGACCAGGGCTCACAAATTGCATTTGACGATTGCACAACCAAAATCCTCGGATTAAAATGGCTTCCTCACGAAGATTCATTCACATTCTCAACAAGGATCTCATCTCACACCAATCATTTTACCAAACGCCTCGTTTTGTCTGAAGTGGCTCAGATATTCGATCCACTAGGCTTTGCATCACCAGTAGTGATCAAGGCGAAGATGCTCTTGCAGGAGTTGTGGCTTCATAAGCTCCGATGGGATGAACCACTGCCATCCCAGCTCTCATCATGGTGGCTCATCATCAGAAAGGAACTCACCAGCTTAAGCAGAATCTCAATACCTCGATGGTATAACACATGGAGTACCTCGTCAGTGGAATTTCACGGCTTTTCTGATGCTTCTCATCTAGCAATGGCTGCAGTCGTATATATCACCGTCCGCGGCTCTAACGGCGCCACGATTTCATTGGTGTGCTCCAAAACTAAGGTAGCACCGCTCAAACGGCTCACCATCCCGAGACGTGAACTCACCGCAGCACTGCTGCTCTCAAGGCTCATGCGATACGTTCAAGCCACCTTGAAGTTGAACGTTACAGCAATTCACCTGTGGACGGACTCTGTTGTGACACTCACGTGGATCAAATCTCATGCATCGCGCTGGAAGGATTTTGTGAGAAACCGAGTTTCTCAGATTCAAGATCTCACTGCAAAAGCACACTGGAAATACGTCCCTGGTACATCCAATCCAGCCGATTGCGCATCACGAGGATTGACTACGTCTCAACTTCAAAGCCACTCATTATGGTGGACGGGACCACCGTGGATACTCACACCTGAAGCATGGCCATCACAACCCGCGCTGTCGGACGAGTTGAGCACTCATGAGGCTCGTCCTGGCATTGCGCTGTATGCAGCGGCATCTCAGTCAGACTACCACTGGAACCTCATATATAGGTACTCAACCCTCAATAAATTATTGAAAGTAACAGCTCTCTGTTTCAGGTTTATCTCTCTTTTGAGAAAGTGCCGAGCCAAGTCACTGGACTTGCACTCAGCTTTGGAGAAGGCCAGACTATTCTGGATCAAGGCTACTCAAGCGGCATACTTCACGCATGAGATCAAGATGCTCACTGCCAATTCGAAACTACCAACTACTCACGCATTCAGTCGATTGACTGCGTACATAGACGCTCAAGGGATCATCCGAGTTGGCGGCCGCCTCAACCAATCAGCACTAGCTCAAGACAACAAACATCAGGCGATTTTACCTCGCCACTCACGGTTCTCAACTTTAATTATCGCCCACGCCCATTTGCGTACTCTACATGGAGGAACACAGCTGACATTGGCTCAGGTCAGGCAACAATATTGGATCATCGGCGGACGGGCTCCGGTGAAGTCTCATATCTTACGGTGTGTCGTGTGTGCTCGGCAGAGGGGGATCCGTGCTCATCAACTGATGGGCCAACTACCTCTCTCTCGGGTTACGCCGTCACGTCCGTTTGCTCATACAGGAGTCGACTATGCCGGACCGCTCACCATCAAGACATGGAAGGGACGAGGTGCCAAAACATACAAGGGATGGATCTGTGTGTTCGTCTGCTTCTCCACCTCCGCAATTCACCTCGAAGTAGTCAGTGACTACTCATCAGAAGGATTCATAGCAGCCTTCCGAAGATTTGCAGCGAGAAGGGGAATTGCTCAGACCATGTACTCGGACTGCGGGACAACTTTCATTGGAGCAGACGCCGCCCTCAAGAAAATGTTCGTCCAAGGCGCTCAAGAACATCAACGGATTGCTCAAGTTTTGCAACTTGACGGCACAAGATGGGAGTTCAACCCACCAGGCGCTCCACACATGGGGGGCAAGTGGGAGGCGGTTGTAAAGTCCGTGAAGTTTCATTTGAGACGAACCATCGGGGAGACTCTACTCACGACGGAAGAACTAACAACGTTGCTTACGCAAATAGAAGCCATTCTCAACTCAAGGCCTTTGGAACCGTTGAGCGACGACCCTGAAGACGTCTCAGCGCTCACCCCAGGTCATTTCCTCATTGGAGGTCCACTCACTACCATACCCGAGCCATCTCTGATCGACCTGGCAACCTCGCGACTATCTCGGTGGCAGCTCATCCAGCAGCATGTTCAACATTTTTGGGCACAGTGGTCGGCTCATTATCTGCAACGCCAGCAGGCGATATCCAAGTGGCATCATCCTAACAACAACATCAAGGTGGGTTCTATTGTGCTGCTCACCGACGAACGCTCTCCACCGTGCAAATGGCCACTCGCAAGAGTAACGGCTTTGCACCCCGGAAAGGACTTACTAGGGTGGTTACCCTCAAGACGGCCACCACGACGCTCACCCGGCCAATTGCCAAGCTTGCCATACTACCCATTTCATCAGGATAAAGGATCAAGAGTAAGGAATCATCAACAAGGTTGCTGATGGCGGGCGGAATGTTCGAGATTCCGTTATCGCGTTGCGCCATCTCATCAGATGGCAGCATCGATCGGGTATCGACAGGCCGGATCGACGCGGCAGCTTGCGCAAGCACGGGCGCGCTCATCGCGAACTTCTCCCTCGGGAGAGAGACAACATGTCTGCGCTGTGACAAGACGTACGACGTGTGCTCTGTGCGTTTCTCTAGTGGAGCTACGGATAAAAGTGCCCATCGCAGTGATTGAAGCTGCCGAGATACTTTAACGTGTAAAGAGACCGCTCACCCAGCTCTGGTACATCGACACGACGACTCAGGCTCACACGTGCGCGAGTGCCGACCGCCACGTGTTTCAACGGCTCACGGGCGAATCACCACGAGCGAGGCAATTCATATAATTGTCTCGCGCATTAAAGACTTCTCACTTATACACTGCTCATCGTTTCTCAGGTCAGATTGTATATATTTTGACGAATTAAAGACGGCTCATACTGTGGTCTGAGTTACACAAAAAACATAAAGAAAATAATTCGTTAACACCCTCCACGCGCGTCCTTCTCATCCCGCTACCATCGCCGGAATTAATCAGCGATTTCGCGAACACATATGTAGTATACTATTTTGATCTTTCACTATAATGTGATTCATGTCTTCAAAATTACAAGCTATTTCTGACAGCAAAATAATCTAGAAAATTATCTGAAACATAAAATTCGAACATGTAATACATGAATAGCACAATCAATCAAACCTCTACAGTAAAAAACCAAAAAACATTTTACATTTTGTTAGTTGATAATGCAATTGGATTTTAATAACTTTTTAATGTTCACGATGATGATAAAAACTGAAACATTCGAATGTAAACAATAACACAATCAATCAGAATAAAGACACCAAGTTCGAGAATATTCAGTGTGCTCAGGCCAATAAATTTTCCACTTGCAACTAGTTGCACGAAGCAACACAACTTGCTGCTTGCACCCGACTCACGCGCCGCGCGAAGCAAAACGTGCTACTAGTTGCACGAATAACCACTACTGGCGACACAGTCGCTGGTGAGCCGTAGGGGCTTCCGTACTCTAGCTATCCTATGCCTCAGTGTTCTTACCGCTCTTTCCAATCCCTTCTAATATCCCTATCCTGCCTCTCTCACCGCCCCGCGCGCCATCTGTACTTCGCGTGCTCCCTGCCCGCGGCCGCTCTCCTCACAACGCTTTCCTTCTCTATGTTTCGCGTACTCCTTGCCCGTCCCGCTCTCGCTCACGCTTTCGCACCTTTTTCTCGATTCGCGCTTGAGCCACGGTGACGGACGGACGTACGGACGCTCCCTCTCCACTGTTCCTGCGCAATACCTGTGCATTCCTGTGCCGGCCGGTTTCCTCGGGATGCGCGGGTTTTAATATATCGCGTTTAGTGCGAAGTGCTTGTCTTCGGGCCTTTTTACCCGTTCTTTCGGGTTTTTTTTTTACGTTTTTACGACTTTTCTGTGCTGGAAGCTCTTACAATTGTCACGGACACCGCCAAGGAGATGCAGGCGGCTTCGGCCACGTGCACTCTCGACAGCAGTGAGGGCACCCACACTCAACAGCGACTTTCCGCGTCGCAAAACGAATTCGATTACTTCGTCACTCGACTCAACAACGAGGTAAATACACGTAACTTGCCCGTGAGCCCCATTTCATCACCTATCATTCGGTCTCGCTCTCCGCCCGGAGATCGTGACCACGATTCGGCAGAAAATTTCGGTAACGATTCCATCGTTCTAGAATTAGATAGCGCGACAGAAATCTCCTCTGATATGGGGGGGGGGGGGCAAGAACAAAAATAAAAAGGGTAATTCCACGGTTCGGAAGGGCGCGAAGGGTGCAGTTCCCCTCTCCCCCAGAGCGGATTCCAAGGTCTCATACAGACCAAATATGACCGTCCTTGATACGATCATTCGCGCCGAGCATGATCCTGCACGAGCCGGATCGGATTACATCGCGGATAAAAACAAACATTCCGTTCTCGACGATTCGCGTAAAGAAGTAGTTTTAGATAGCGAAAAGGGCAATGCGCCGACATCTGGCGATATTGCGAATTCACCCGATATTTCACCTTCTGTAGAAGAATCCATGGATCTCGATAATCCTAACGATTCGAGAAGGGGTCTCAAACGTCCCTCCAAGAACAACCTCCCCCCGGGGGGCGGCGGAGGGCCGGAAGCCCCGAAATCTACCAAAAAATATAGGAGAGATGCGAATAGATATTCATCGACGGACTTGCCGCCGTTTTTAGTGCATTTCCAATATGCCGATTCTAACGTTCCCCCCGACTCACTTCTAATTTTAAAAATAATCAACGGCTCTCTCGAGGAAAGCGTTACTGAAATTCGCACAATTGGGAATAATAAAGTTAGAGCCCAATTTGAAACTTACCAAGCGGCCAACCGGGTCATTGGTCACTCAACTCTAAAAAACATAATCTAGTCGCGTTTATTCCCTCCTATAAAATTATGCGTGTCGCCCTTGTTAAAGGCATTCCTCTCTGTTTTTCCGATAACGAACTGCTGTCTGAAATAGAATCCTCTATAAAAATCATTTCCGTTCAACGTCTCAACCGCAGAATTACAAAGGACGGTAAATCAACTTTCGAACCTTCGAAAACAATATTGGTCAAATTTGAAGGTCAGTTTCTTCCAACGGAAGTCTCAATTTTTAAAACTAAATTAGAGGTAATACCTTATATACCGCAAGTACAAATCTGTTTCTCTTGCTATCGTTACGGTCATATCAGTTCAAACTGTCGCAGCAAAGCGCGTTGCAATAAATGCTCACAAGTTAAACACGAAGACAAGGAGGAATGCCCTAGAAAAAGTCTACCTCCTCATTGCATCAACTGCAAAGGTGAACATCTACCAACCTCCTCATCCTGTCCCGTCTATACAAAACAAAAACAAATTGTCTATCTTGCCGCCACTGAAAACATTCTTTACCTCAAGGCTCGCAATCGTGTGGAAAAGAGTCAATCACTGCCCCCTGATTTTAGCTCCTCAAATTCTTTCCCCTCTCTATCCAGTGCCACCAGCTCTGGGCGTTCTCCAAAAAGCATCAGATTTAATTTTGAATCTTCTCCCTCTCTTAACAGCTCCCCCTCTAACTCTTCAGATTCTTACGCCGGCATCCTTCGTAATGGATCCAGTAATAAACAAACCGGTGCAAACTTCAGTTCTTACAAAGGACGAAGTCCCACACTTGGCCCCAACTCCCGCAACCTTCCCGCTTGAACCCAAACCAAAAGCCAACAAGAATTTAAAGAGGCTTACAACGCGTGTCTCATCTCTCCCAACGGCAGAGATCAGATCAACGGATCAGATAGTCCCGCATTTGTTTTTGGCAAATCTCCAGGTCAGGAATCCTCTTCCATCGACCCACGTCTCAATCCCGGCTCTTCAAACGAATCTATCACCTCCCTCATCAAGTCTATCATCGACATTGTTTACAAATTGCCCGAATTCTTCCCTGCCATCAAAGAATCTCAACTCTACAGAGAGGTACTTCAAGTTTGTACCATTATCCGTGGCATTTACGGCTTGTAAATGCATTCTTACTCTCCCAGGCAGAGCCCTCTTTCTGGATTTAGCATCCTTTATTGGAATTGCAGGGGAGCAGTTCACAAAAAGCCTGACATCGAGAAATTGTGTGAATCTTACGATGTAATCTTCCTGGCCGAAACCCTCCTTAAACCTCACTATTCTTTTTCAATTTTTGGTTTTAACGTTGTTCGAAAAGACAGCGACGTTGGTCGTCAGGGCATCGCCCTGATCATCAGAAATAACATAACCTTTTCTCCTATCAACTTAGAAAGCATCTTGAATACTGACAATTCGATTGAGGCAATAGGAATCAAGGTATTTATAGACGGCGTCAGCACGGCTCTCCTTGGCCTTTATAGGCACCCTAGCGGATCCTGTCCTCAGAACTCCTGGCAAAAAATTTTTAATCTTGCAAATTCCTTCCACTACTCTCTTATTCTCGGAGACCTCAACGCTCACCACCCATTCTGGGGAGCTCCAACTCCAAATTCCGCGGGTCGAGTCATCATGGACCTCTTAGACAGATTTCCTTTCATCCTGCTCAATCCTGATACCCCCACCTTTATCCCCCCTCCTGGCATCTCCCCTCTCTCATAGATCTAGCCATCGCGTCTTCCACATTTTCCACCCTGCTCAATGTCAAAATTCTCAAAGACACGCGAAGTAGTGATCATCGACCTGTTGAAGTCAATGTCAACTCAAAAATTAAAACTACCAATATTTTTTCGCACAAATTTAAATTCTCTCGTGAGCAATTTAAGAGCTTTACCCGGTCTTTACAAGCTCGGTCGGACCTCATTGAATCTCGCGTACTTGACATAGCGGACAATGAACCGCTATCTCAATATGACACCTTCTTCGATCTCCTCCAAGAAAGCATTGACCCCGTCTCTTCTAAGATTAACTGCTCCACACCAGATAAATACAGTAACCTCAAAGACCCTGCGAACAGACCCCCCCTCTCCTTGGTGGAACGAGGAATGCTCGGATTCCATAAGGGAGAGGAAAATCGCCTGCCGGACATACAGAAAAAACCCCACGGTTGCCAATTACCAAATGTACCGCAGACAAGTCGCCCTAACTAGAAAAACCCTCAGAACAGCTAAAAGGGAAGGCTGAAAAAAATACTGCAGCTCTCTGGACTTTATGATTCCTACCCCTTCCATCTGGAAGA
Organism: Temnothorax nylanderi; assembly: GCF_030848795.1. Classification (NCBI taxonomy): domain Eukaryota; kingdom Metazoa; phylum Arthropoda; class Insecta; order Hymenoptera; family Formicidae; genus Temnothorax; species Temnothorax nylanderi. The sequence goes on along the minus strand of NW_027249469.1, from coordinate 85,225 downwards.
TGATAAAAAGGTTTCGCAACCGCAAACTGGCTCCCACTGGTGACTCCTCCTCCACCAATGACAAACTCTTGGAAGAGACGATGGCGAACATCTGCCCCCCCGCCTGTTCGGAGGAACCAAAAAATTTATCAGACGACAACCCCGCATCTGAAAATTCTCCTCTAAAATGGATCGATAACCCATTCTCCTATTCTGAATTCCATCATGCATTAAACTCCTCCAGGAGTAGTTCCAGCCCCGGCATTGATCGGTTCGATTACAAGATTCTCAAAGCCCTTCCTCTCTCTCTCAAAAAGCTCCTCCTTAGAATTCTTAATAATATATTCTCTGAAGGTACCTTTCCCGACTCTTGGTCTCACTCGCTAGTTTACCTGATCCCTAAACCCCACGGTAAAGGAGTTCGTCCGATAGCTCTGACCTCGTGCATCCTCAAGCTGGCGGAGAAAATGATTTTGAACCGTCTTCACTGGAGTGCGGAATCGGGCACTTCCAATCTTTTACCGGAACATCAGTTTGGCTTCCACAAGTTTCGATCCTGTTCTGACAACCTCACCATTCTCACATCCGAAATCCATAATAACAACCTTCATGGCAAGACAACAGTTGCTCTCTTTATTGACATCAAAGGTGCCTTTGATAATGTCATCCCCAGCATTCTGGTCGATGACATGACCCTATCTGGATTCCCGAAAAACACACGCCGGTTCGTCCAAAATCTCATCAGAGAAAGGCTCGTCCAGTTTGTCATCCAGGGCAGACTCACTCCTCCCCGTATCTCCCGTAAGGGCACACCACAGGGTTCCGTCCTTAGCCCAATTTTATTTAACTTCTATTTGAAAGATATCGCCTCTTTTCTTCATCCAAGTGTCAAAATTCTCCAATTTGCTGACGATATCGTTATTTTTGCATCGGCTAAGCGAATCATAAAAGCGATCAGATGGCTCGAAACCTCACTTAAAAATATCCACAACTATCTTTACGGTCGATGACTGGAAATATCTCCTACTAAAACTCAACTAATGCTCTTTTCCCGGAAAGTTATCCCCAATATGCAAGATTTCAAAATCCAAATTGGTGCTAACTCTGTCTCCCCCGCTGAATCGGTCAGGTTCTTGGTGTCATACTTGATCCTAAGCTGACCGGGAACCCACACATGGATGCGGTCATCAATAAGGCCAGGAAGATTGTTGATGTCATCTCAGCTCTGCGAGGAGTATGGTGGGGATCGCATCCCCAGCTCCTCCTCAATATGTACCGTGCTGTTCTCAGCGGCTCAATTGAATACGCTTCACACATTTTTGCTCTCAGGTCTACTCCCAAATTTCACCGCCTCGAAATTATCCAGAACAAAGCCATAAGGGCCTGTCTGGGATACCGCATTTCCACCCCTGTGAATACCATGTTCGCCAAAGCTAAAGAGCCTCCGCTTAAAATCCGACTTCAACTTCTTGCCAACAAATATTTGATTAAAACTTTCTCAATTAGCAATCACCCTGTTACAGAAATTATGTTCCAACTTTTACTTTCCTCTCGGGACAACCCCCAGGAGCTTGAGTACTGCCAGAGTAAATTCCCCTTATTTAAATCCTTCCTTTCCACCCACTAAAGCACTCCAGCCATTGATGCACACCGCTGTTGCCCCTTCTCCTTTCCAACATTCCTACGAGTCCATTTTGTTCTCCCCCAGCATATACTACCCTGATTCTGACTTTTTAGATCTAATCAATAGCATCCCCAAATCATCTGTCCAAAACGTTTTCCTCCAAGCCTTTAGTTCTGTTATCAAAAATTTAGTAGTTTTTTACACCGACGCGACGGTTCAAAAATCAACACGTACAGTTGGGTAGGAGCTTCGTGCTACTCTCCGCAATTAAGACAAAACTTCAAGTTCAAGCTCCCGTCGCGAGTTTCAATTTTTACTGCCGAAGCGTGGGCAATTTATAATGCCGTTCTGCTCATCCTAGACTTAAATTTCTTTAAATTCGCCATCGTATCTGACTCTAAAAGCGTCCTTTCCAATCCCGTCACATGCCACTCTAATTACCTAATCCCCCTCATCAAATCGAGAATAATAAATGCTCGCGAACGTGGTAAGAAAATTCACTTCATTTGGATCCTCTCGCACAAGGGAATCGCTGGCAATGAGGTCGCGGACAAATTAGCTAGAGAAGCTATACACTCAGGCATCGAAACTCAGTCTTTTAAGATCCCCCACTCCGACTTATTCATTCAAGAAAAAGAAAAGCAGGTCACTGAATTCCATAACTACTTATTCATTCGCTCGCGTAATAAAGGCAATCTTTTTTTTAACAATATTTACGTGAACTCCCCCAAGCCATGGTATTACAAACGCGGTCTTAAACGCGATGCCATCGTCACGATCTCCCGATTGAGAGCGAACCATTATAATCTCAATCACAGTCTGTTTAGAAAAAACATCATTGATGACGGCTCATGCGCATGTGGTGATCCCGTTCAAGATATTAACCATATCATCTTTTTCTGTCCTCTAACGTCCAGGTGGGCCGCAAGTCTTCGACTTGCGGTCACTTCTCTTATGGGCCCTCACTATAATGATATTTTTGTAATTTTGAAAAATCCAACAAATAAAATGTGTCGACTAATTATGTCTTTTTGCAAAGCTTTCAGTATCAATTTGTAATTCGCGCGCTCCTGCGCGCTCACAACGGAACCAGGCCTCTCATCCCCCCTACCCTCTTTATCCCCCCCATCGCTCGATACCTTTCTACATACGACCGGTATCTCAAGTGGCAATACCAGCAAAATAGTTGCACCCCTCTCAAACAACTTACACAATCAGTGAACTAATCTGGCCGTATTGCTCTCGGAAAAGAGGCAGGAGCCAATAAAAATTAAAGAAGAAGAAGCACCTTTTTCTCCCTTTATCCTTCCCTTTCACGATCTCCCTCCACTTCCTCACGCACTCTCGCTCCTCCACTCTCTCCCCCTCACCCGCACGCCTCCACCAGACCTCTCCAACGCTCTCACCACTTCCAAAAATAACTCGCCTTATCACCACGCACCACACTCTATCGCACCGGAAACGGAAGTCCGAGTTTGTTCGTTAGTTAATTCTCTACAAAACTGGTAAGTTTCAGAATGGAGAACGAATGGACATACTATTCGAAAAAAAAAAAAAAACAAGTAACCACGCTGCTGTCCTGGCGCGCTCATAAAACTTGCGTGCAGGAAAGGAATTGTGTTCGGGATTGAACAGGGTAATTTAACAACACCTCGACAAGTATTTGAGAAAACCAAATAAGTATTTTATTTACGAACTACAGCAACCTGCTCTTGCGTTCCTGCCGAGAATTGTTTTACAATCAGTTCACTTTTTGATTTTGGTAAAAAAGAATGCAACGTGAGTGTCACACGCACGGGCTTGGCCTGATCAAAACGAGCTTGCAGTTTGATAGTTTCAGCTCGATATTGCTCGTTGGTGAAAAATTCCACGTCGATGTTGATGATGTTTCTAAATAAAATACTTATTTGGTTTTCTCAAATACTTGTCGAGGTGTTGTTGAATTACCCTGTTCAATCCCGAACACAATTCCTTTCCTGCACGCAAGTTTTATGAGCGCGCCAGGACAGCAGCGTGGTTACTTGTTTTTTTTTCAAATAGTGTCCATTCGTTCTCCATTCTGAAACTTACCAGTTTTGTAGAGAATTAACTAACAAACAAACTCAAATTGTTTTCAACATGTTATGCTGGGTCTACAATGCGAGTCGCAAAGTCGTGAGTCGCATTGTAGACCCAGCATTACAGTGGTGATAAGTTATGAAAAATCACCTTTGAAAATTTAATTGTTTATAACAAATAACCAAAATTTTTCTTGTTAAAATTCAACTACACGAAATTGAAGCGACGTTCGAGAGCTTAAAATGAGCCCATACCGAAGCCTGTAAGTAGCATAAAACTGGAGATATTGATATTTTAATGAGAGTGTTTGTCCAATTTTCAGCGATTTGGTGCAATTTTCGATCTTCAATAACTTTGAAAATACCGTTTTTAAAAATCTAAAAAAAATACAGCGCTTTTATTTGGAAGTATAGAACGTATTAAAAAATTATTATCCAGTACTTCAAACATCATCTTTCGAAAGTGTCCCGCTTGACGTGTTTTCGCTCATATAGCGTTTTTAAGAGTTTGCACAGCGTTTACATGACGTATGTCGTTTGCTGAGAGTTCTTTAAAACATTTAGAGATCCTCTGTTAAGCGTTTAATAAGTCGAAAGCGTTTGCTTTCATCATTGGAAACTGCGTGCAGCCTCTATTGAGCGTTTAACGGGCGTTTACTCTTGTCGTTAGAAGAAACGGAGTAAAGAGCGTTAAATGTTAAAATCTGCTTTTCGCCTCGCAGGGGGTCTGCTTATATACGCGGCTGGATGTATTTTAAATGCGAGAAAGATGCGCCGCCTAGCGGCATTGTTAAAAGAACGTTTGCTGAACGGAGGGAAAACGCTTGTGTTACGGAGTCGGGAAAAGCGTTTCTTGGGCGTCTCCAAGCCGTTTGCGTTAACGCCTTATAAAACGTTCACTGCGCCTCTACAATTCGCCACATCGGAAGAGCGTTTGCTGAACGGAGTGGGAACGCTTGTCTTACGGCGTTGGGAAAAGCGTTTGCTAAACGTTTGAAAAGTCTGACAGCAAACTCGATTTCTGCACAAATGCGTTTCAGCGTTTACTGAGTGTTCTCTGAAAAGCGTTGCCTCAGAATTCCAGAACTTTCATGAAACGTTATATACAGCGTTTTATAAGCGTTCTGGAAGCGTTCAAAACCCAACGGCGTTGGGTAAGCGTTCTTATAAAGTTTGAAAGCGTATAAACTCTCAAAAAACCCTCATTGAACGGTTGTCAACGCTTTATAAAGCTTCTTATTTTCGCCAGGGTAGGACAAAATGAGACGTTGCGTGAAGTTGGCATCTCACATTGCTTAATTACTCTTACCCAAAATTGAGATATCTCAAATCCGCTTGGGTCATGTGTTTTAGAATCGTTTGTAGTAACAATAATTTCGTTTGTAGCGGAATAATTTAAAAGTTGCAATGTATTTGTAATAAACAAATTACGTATCTTTGTCAATTTTAAAAATATCTCGAATCCGCTTGCGCCATGTGTTTTAGAATTGTTTGTAGTTGTTTGTAGTAACAATAATTTCGTTTGTAGTGGAATAATTTAAAAGTTACAATGTATTTGTAATAAACAAATAACGTATCTTTGACAATTTTAAAGATATCTCGAATCCGCTGGCGCCATGTGTTTTAGAATCGTTTGTAGTTGTTTATAGTAACAAGAATTTCGTTTGTAGTTTTATCCATTTGGAAAAAACAAAAATTTTTAAAAATCATTCTTACCCAAAATTGAGATATCTGAAATTCGCTCGCGCCATGTGTTTTAGAATCGTTTGTAGTTGTTTGTAGTAGCAATAATTTTGTTTGTAGTTTTATCCATTTGGAAATAACGAAAAATTTAAAAAATCACTTTTACTCAAAATTGAGATATCTGAAATCCGCTTGCGCCATGTGTTTTAGAGTTGTTTGTAGTAACAATAATTTTGTTTGTAGTTGAATAGTTTAAAAGTTACAATGTATTACAATTATTAAATTAACAATTTATTTGTTTATTTTTCAACTACAAACAAAAAATCTTGTACTACAAACAACTATAAACGATTCTAAAACACATGGCGCCAGCGGATTCGAGATCCACTTTTAAAAAAGGCGTGTTAACTGAGTGAATTTCGTTTGTATCGAAAAATTGAAGCCTCTTTTCCGCGATGCCGATTGGTTATCTCGATGCGTTGTGCGAGTTACTTCGTATCGAATGTTGTCTATATCGTTTTAACCTCGTCACGTGTCAATGTGTATCGTGGCCGCAGGGGGAAGTGATCCGCGCAGTTCCTTGGGCCTAACGCACCTACGGCATTACCGAGTTCACTACATCGCGGACATAAACACACAGTTACACATACACTCATACATATATACACAGTGTCATATAGCCATATAGGTGGTGCTGACGGCACTTTAATTTCCCTCATCCGAGGGATCTAACAAAAAAAAATGTGTATCGTGAGGGATGACGCATGACGCGTGGTTAGCGCGAGTGATTTTTGTAACGGAAAGCTTCATGGTCCGTGGTCCGTGGTCCGTGATACAGCAAGGCGGCGCGAATAATTGAAGACCAGTATCACATGCTAGAAACTGAAGCAGTGTCGTTTATACCTTATCTCATTATCAAGGTACGTTAATCTCGTATTATTTCTCATCTTCATTCATTTTTTCTACATATAACGTTATTATATCTGCTGTATTGATTAATAGATAGGTGACCCGAAGGATGCTGTGCGTAATGGCGTACGAGCTTTATTCAAGCAAATGGCTTTGGTATATCCCGTGAGCAAATTATTCTCGTACGTAATGGAGGGTTTGAAGTCGAAGAATGCTCGACAACGAACAGGTAGACGATTCGATTCTCGATTTCCATGCAAAATATTACGAAAGTGTTACTTGAATTAAGCAAACGTGTCGGCGCTTGCAGAATGCCTGGATCAATTAGGATCGCTAATTGAAAATTACCGAGTTTCTGTTTGCCAACCCAACCCGTCCGTGGCGTTGAAGGAAGTTGCGAAGCAGATCGCAGATCGCGACAATTCCGTTCGTAATGCCGCGCTAAACTGCATCGTTCAGGCCTACTTCCTTCAAGGGGAACGTGTATTCAAGATTATCGGACAGGTATGCAGGTGAATGTAGTCCTCTTCTAAAAAGGAGATGTGAAGTTTATTGTTGTCGCTTTTCCGCGATGCCGATTGGTTCTCTTGCTGCGCTTACTTCATTTGCAGCTGTCATTGTATATTTTGACAGTTGTGTGTATCAAGGAGTTAATAGTGTAATAGTAATAGCATAATGTTAAAGCTAAATAGCGCGCGCGAAGCGCGCGTCTGTAGTGTCTAGTATCTTTAAAATTGACAAAGATATGTTATTTGTTTATTGAAAATACGTGTTGTAACTTTTAAAGTAGTCACCATTAGAGACTCTAGAAATAGAGACTGGACATCTGCCCATATCTGTCCACAAAATGACGTGAAATGAGTGGTGTATTCGATATGTGCGTGCTCGCGCTTGTTGAACAGCGTTTCTTATTAGCGCTGCCATTTTGCGGACACGACCAATCATGCCGACTGCCAAGTTATCCAATCTCTAGTTACCATTAGTGTCCCTGAATAGAGAGTCTGGTCAAGATCCCACAAAATGGCGTCTATAAGTGGTGGGGGTAAATGTTCGAGGTGCGTACCGTGCGTGCACTCTGTACTTTTCAGCGCACGAGGTTATGTCAGCTTATGTTAGACTCACGAGGACTTACGACGCACGAGATTATTTATAGGGTACACACGATGCCTTCTTGTTGCATATCAAAATGCAACAATTCTTCCAAAAAACATTATTATATGTCTCGCATTCCAACTGACATTGAAAGAAGAAACGAATGGCTGAATAATATTGGTAGATCCGATTTGGACCATTCAAAAATTTATTTTGTATGCCAGGTAAGCTTTATATCTTGTATGTATTTTTATATTTGCAACATTTACTATCACGATTAATATTACTTATATGCAACAGGTACACTTTGCACCCGAAATGTGGGAACGCCCACGGGTAGACGGAAAAAAGAAATTGAAAAATTGCGCAATTCCAACGATGTGTTTGCCGGATAAAAGTACAAACGTTACTGAAATAGGTTCAAATGTAAGTTTTTACTGCAGTTTTATTGCAATAAAAATATATGTGTATATCTGCTTTTAAGAATTTACATGCCAATATATTATATTTATAATTAATGATAATATAGTGTTATATATCCATTACAGATCGACGTCAATACTGAAACAGCAAACAAATTAGAAGACAAAACAAATTATGAAGACTTCTCAGACAATGTGTTAGCAAAGGATATAGAAGAAATAGAATCAACTATTAATATTGCTGAATCATTTACCGAATTGACAAGAAACATCCATAATGAAGAAACAGAAAGTTTAATCTCGAAAGTGTCAACACCCATTTCACAAGCAGTTATACCCGTGCCACTAAACACAGTTGACGTTGAAAAAGTTTTGGAAGAGGCTGATAGAAAAATTCAAAAAGTTATGGAAGAGGCTGATAGAAAAGTTCAGAAAGCTATGTTAGAATCAAGAACAGCAAAATTGAAGGTTCTTCGAGCGAGCAAGATAATTAATAAATTGACGAAATCAAAAGGAATGTTGGTAAAACGTGTTAGACGGCTGACGTGTGAAAAAGAGAAATTAATAAAAGAGATGTGTCATTTGAAACAAAGCAAGAACTTGGAACAAGTGTTTAATGACGACCAAATTAACACTCTCTGTAGGCCACGTGGACGAGTTGGCAGATGGTCTAATGATACTATCCGAAAAGCCCTTAGATTGAAATTATCTTGTGGCAGTAGCGGCTACAACGAGATATTGAAACAGAATATTCCTTTACCCTCAGAACGAACCCTCAGAAGAAGACTAGAAGGAATTGATTTTGAACCTGGCGTTGGTGACCAAATGTTTGATATTTTAAGAGAACGAGTATCACAATTCACCGATGATCGAGAAAGAGATTGCATGCTTGCTCTCGATGAGATGAGTATCACCGCAGGAGAACAATCTGATCAAAGCACAATGACACGTATCGGCCTCTCGACTCTTCCCGATAGAAGTGGTAATTACACAGCTATTTACAATGATTAAAGGAGATGTCTATCCTTATCTATTTGCAAGATTTAGATATGTGTATATGCCTCACATTAATAATTTTTATAGTTTAGGATAGATATCATTTGGATTTGACTCATGAAATGAAATGTATATATATGTATATGTATGTGTATATGTATCTGCCGAAACCTATGTAATATTTATTGTTTTTAATTGTACATTAATATAGGTAAAATTACAGACGCTACTCATGCGTTAGTTTTTATGCTTGGAGGCATTTACAGACGGTGGAAACTACCTGTTGCTTATCACTTTACGCCTGACAGTGTAGATGGTGCTATTTTGAAACCCATCATAGAAACAATAATTCAAAAAGCAGAAGCCGTTGGTTTATACGTTCATAGTATAACATGTGATATGGGTCCGGTAAATTTAGGAATGTGGAGAGCATTTGGAGGTATTATGAGTAACAGACATTCAATAATTAGAAATTCTATTAATCATCCTATAGATAGTAATCGACAATTATTTTTTATGGCTGATGCCCCACATTTGCTAAAAAATTTAAAAGCTTCTTTATTAAATAACAAGATCATAGAGTTGCCTACAGAATTCATGCAGACACATAATTTATCACACCCAATTGTTAAGGTCCAACATTTACATGAATTAGTTGACATACAAGAAAACTTACAATTTAAATTAATACCCAAGATTAATAAAAGGGACCTGATGTGTAGCACTTTTAACAAAATGAAAGTTAGCAAAGCAGTAAATGTGTGGAATCGAGATGTCAGTAGCGCAATGTATTTCTATGCGGATGAGACTAAGAAAAAAGAATTTAATACAACAGCGGCATTCATTGAAGTTGTGTCCAAGTGGTTTACCTTAGTAACATCACGAAGAGTATCAGTTGCATTAGGAAAACACGCAAGGGGTGATGACAAAGAAACAAAATTTTATGAGAGTATTGCTTTTCTTATATCTGTTGTGGAACTTTTCAGAGACATTAAAATTGGTGATCAGTCTAAATTTAAACCTGTTCAAAGTGGTGTAATAATAACAACAACTTCTATTATTGAATTGACACAGTATTTAATTGAGAAACGAAAATATAGTTTTGTTTTAACTGGTCGTTTTACGCAAGATTGCCTTGAGAATTTGTTTTCTTGTATAAGAACAAAGAACCCTATTCCTAATGCTCTGCAATTTAAACAGAACTTGAAACTTACTGCAATATCGCAGTACTTAAAATCAACTCGTACATCTAATTATGAGACAGATGATGGGCAATTAATTGGTGATATTTTAAATCAACCGAAAAAAGCAAAAGAGATAAAAAAATGTGCACAAACTTCATTGAATACATTATCACATTTAGTGAATGCGAACGCTAATATTACTTTAAGTAATATAGAATTAAATATTTTATTTAACATAGCTGGTTACTTAATATCTAGTATTATTAAATGTAGTAAAACATGCCGAGAGTGTTTAAATTCAATTGGATCCAAAAATTGTAATCCCAAACAAAATTATACTAAATTCGTGCAATTAAGACGCTTCCGTGAAAAAACACTATTTTTTGTTAACGATGAAACATTTCAATATTTTTGTGCAATGGAAATTATTATAAGAAAATATCTTCTATATGTTAAAAATACCTCACCAAATTTTTTAGAATTTTATATGAAAAAAATGCAGGACATTACATGTAATAACATTAAAAATTGTCACAATTTAATGTTACAAATAAAAAAACGTTTTATTATATATAGAGTACGTATTTCTTGCAAGCGACAATACTTATTAAAAACATATAATAGCAAAACTATGGCAATGCATTCCCTTGTTAAATAATATTGCTAGACGTTATATATTGTTATAAGCGAGAATAACTTTTATTTACAATACATGCATTGTGATACATTACTTATAATACAGCAATAAAGAATATTTTACAATATTTCATGTTTTTAGTTCTTTAAATAAGCGCGCGATTTCTCAACGTTCTTATTGGTAGCGCCATTGTGTGTTCGTGCTGACGTGACCCAATCAAGAGAGATACATGACTTGACCAGACTCTCTATTCAGGGACACTAGTTACCATAGCAATACTGCGCCATCTGTTGTGTTCTATCTGAAGCAGTAATTCATGGATTCGCCATTACGTGTTCTTTTCTGCGCATAATGTATTCTTCATGAGAATCGAAAGATTATAACATTATTTGACTGGTTTCATTATTAAAAAACAGTCATAAGATAGTTTGCAGACGATTATTTCGATGCATTATATTAATATTCATAGGTTCGTTTTCTTTCTTGTTACAATATACCCGTGTCAAATTTTTTAGGTTAGGTAAATCACTGTGTTAACGCCTCAACAAAAAAGTAATATTTCGTGAACATTCAAACTCCAATGATAATTTATCTATAACTCAAAACTCATCATTCTGCTTTTTATTATTTACTTTTTATTTTACAGTGCATTTTCGACACTTTTGGTATTGTATGCATTGCATCCATTTTCCTCTGGATTCTCCATTTGGCTTTTTAAAAGAATTACTCTCTCAAAGTATTGAAATTATTAATTAAGGTAAGAGTATTTTACTGTTATACTAAGGAAAAATTTTTTTGTCAAATAAATTTATTGTTTACAAAAGAATTGTTATATGAATAGCAAAATGCATTGACTTCTAAGATACTTTCTTAGGATAAATACATTTTTTTGACAAAAATAATTTTTTTACCAGACTTTAATAGCATATATATATATATATATATATATATATATATATATGACGTGATCTGTAATCGGATGGCGCCGACGGATCCATATACGAGTACATTTGGCGAATTGATCGCCAGCTTTGATGAGTTTTACGCGCCTCCACCTTTGGAGATTGCGGAAAATTTTCGTTTCTATCAGAGAAAGCAGAAAGAAGAAGAAACGATTAAAGAGTACGTGGCTGCGTTGCACAAGTTAAGTGTACACTGCAATTTTGGTGCGTACTTGAAGACAGCATTGAGAAACCAGTTTGTCTTTGGCCTGACAAGTCAACGGGCCCAGTCGAGACTGCTGGAAACAATGGACCTAACCTTCGATAAAGCCGTCCAGGTTGCGACAGCGATGGAGTTGTCAGAAAAGGACGCTCGTCAACTACACACGGGGACAGCGACGATCGAATATCTGGGTGCCAAGAGCAACAAAGGAGAGAAGAAGCAGCTACGGAAAAAGAAGCCATCCAAGGAGAAGAGCGAAAATAATGTCGGTAAACCTAATGTTCAAAAACCTGTTGTAAATGCGGGTACTAATATTTCTTGTTTTAGATGCGGTGGTAACCATTTTGCGAATAAGTGCTCTTTAGACCGTAGTATTAAATGCACTAACTGCGGGACATCAGGTCACCTGCGGAAAGTTTGTTTTGCAGCGAAACATGCGACTACGAATATAGTAGAGGAAATTGCGTTACTGGAACATACAGATCATCGTGAAAAATATTACGAGACATTTAGAATTGAAGGTAAATTACTGCGTTTCGAGGTAGATAGTGGAGCGGCAGTTTCGGTAATCAGTACAGATACCGTACAAAAGTATTTCCCGCATAAAAAGTTACAACCTACAAATGTACAATTAATCAATTTTTGCAAAACCTCGGTAAAAGTAGTCGGGATAATTTCAGTATCGGTCGCGTGGCGTGGCAATCTGGTCAATCTAAATTTGTACGTCTCTACCGTGAATCGCGAGCCTCTAGTGAGACGTGAATGGATTAGGCAATTACAATTGCAGCTTTCGATTAATACAATTAATGATACATGTGCTTCTATACAAACTAGATTACAAAAGATACTACAATGCTATCGCAATAAATTAAATACGGAATCTACAAAAATTAAGGGTTTTCAAGCTAAACTGACAGTAAAGGAGAATACAACTCCAGTATTTTTGAAACCACGAACTGTGCCTTTTAAGTTGTTTATGTTAGTAGAGGAGGAGTTGCAAGCACTAGTACGAGACGGAGTACTTGAGAAAGTAAATACATCGCGGTGGGCTACACCCATCGTGTCCGTACTTAAAAAAAATAATACAATAAAATACGCCTGTGTGGCGATTTTAGTATAACGATTAATCCTAACCTATTGGTGGATGAGCATCCTCTTCCTACCATCGACGAGTTATTCGCGTCAATGGCAGGAGGAACTAAATTTACAAAAATAGACTTGAAACAAGCCTACTTACAGTTAGAAGTTCGTGAGGAAGACCGCGAGTTAATAACGTTGAATACACATAAGGGTCTTTACAGGAGCACTAGGCTCATGTACGGTATTGCATCTGCACCTGCAATTTGGCAGCGGGAGATAGAGAATGTATTACAAGGAATTGACGGTGTTTCAGTTTTCTTGGACGATATTAGGATTACCGGTCCTAATTATGAGATTCATCTCAAACGTCTCGAACAGGTGTTGCAACGCCTAGCCAATGCTAATATACGTATCAACGAAGAGAAAAGTGAATTTTTCAAAGATAGCATAGAATATTGCGGATGCAGCGTCGATAAAGAAGGCATACATAAAACTGTTGGAAAAATGTAGGCAATTGACCAGATGCCACGACCCAAAAATGTAACAGAGTTACGTTCCTTTTTAGGAATGGTTAACTACTATGGCCGTTTCATAAATAATTTAAGTACAATTCTTACACCGTTGCATACCCTTCTACAGAAGGACATTCCGTTCAAATGGTCGCGTGATTGCGAGCGAGCTTTCCAAGAGGCTAAGCATCATTTTAAAAGCGACACAGTATTAGTACATTTCGATACGAAGTTACCGCTGATTCTTGCTACGGACGCGAGCCCTTACGGTGTCGGGGCAGTCCTATCGCTATCCCGATGGTACTGAGCGTGTTATACAATATGCGTCACAAACTTTAACGGGTACGCAGAAAAAGTACGCGCAAATAGACAGAGAAGCTTATGCGATAATATTTGGAATCCGAAAGTTCCATCAGTATTTATACGGGAGTAAGTTTACCCTCTACAGTGACCATCGGCCTTTAGTGCAAATTTTTTCACCTTCCAAGGCTTTACCTACGTACACAGCATTAAGAATGCAACATTATGCAATTTTTCTACAGGGATACACTTTCAAGATCAAATACAAGAATTCTAAGCTTAATGGTAACGCCGACTGTCTATCACGCTTGCTTATCGTTTGCAAATCTGCGGCAAAGTAGGATGTAGTGGATATCTACGAGTTGGAAATATTACAGGATATGCCAATCTCGGTAGACAGGTTAGCACGCGCTACTAACAAAGATATACAATTACGAGAGATATTAAATGCGTTACGAAATAAACAAAATTTTTCTTGCAAAATTACGTTTCAATATTAATCAGGCTGCGTTCAGTATACAACAGGACATACTTTTATGTAATGGAAAAATTGTTATACCGAGTTCAATGCGTGAACAATTATTGCGAGAGCTTCACAAGAGTCATTTTGGTATTGTCAAAATGAAGGCACTGGCGAGAAATTTATACTGGTGGCCTGGTCTCGATCGCGCTATTGAAGAAATAGCGAGAACTTGTAGTATTTGTAATACATACCGAAGCGATCTACCTAAAGTGGAGGTACACGAGTGGGAACCTGCAAAAGCATCTTTCGAGAGAGTACATGTTGATTTCGCGGGACCTTTTATGAATACGAACCTGTTCGTATTCGTAGATGCTTTTTCAAAATGGCCTTTCGTGTATCCAGTCAAGGATATGACCGCGAGTACGACTATTCGAGTATGCAAGGAAATTTTTACAAATTTCGGTTTGCCAGAAACAATGGTGATGGATAACGGACGTAACTTTAGATCGTCCGAATTCCTAAGATTCCTGACGACTTGTGGAATAAAACCTAAATTTACAGCACCTTATCATCCGTCTACCAACGGACAGGCTGAACGTTTTGTACAAACTGTAAAAAGTTCCTTACGAAAGATACTTACCGATCCGAGAAATAGAGGACTAAGTTTAGACGATGCATTACGTACTTTTCTCGTGCAATATAGAATAACCCCTCATTGCGTTACAGGGGTGGCTCCGGCTGAACGAATGTTCAAGCATCAAATGCGTTCACGTTTTACAGTTAACTTGTCAACGGAACCAAAAATTGTTACAAGGGTTAATGTAGATAAGAAGTTTCGAGAATTTTCGGTGGGGGAAACGGTGCGATGCCGCAATTATAGAGGTCCACTTAAGTGAAAACGCGGCGAAATTATCGATCGTACAGGGAAGTTACACTACCGAGTTAGACTAGATGACGGCCGAATTTGGGAACGGCATGTAGATCAACTTCTCCGTTCGGGGGAGTACAGGGATCACCCGGGAGAACCGGGAACAGAGATGGACGTGAATCCACCCGATGTGATGGAGGAGCGTAAGAACGCGGCAATGCCACAAAATGTTGGCGATGCAGAAGCACGGTTGCCGGCCGAACCGGCGGAAGGTCCACAACCTCAAATAGAGGAAGCAGTAGCTCCAGAGCCTGTGCAAAGTACTTCCGGAGCGAAATAGAAGGCCGCCAGCGTGGTTGGCAGATTACCGTTAGTGCGAAGACGTCCTAGCGTATAACTCCCTTTCACGGAGGGAAGAGTGTTGTTTGATTACATATAGTTCAAATAACCGCGCGTATTAGAGTTGCGGCGCCACTACGGGCGCGACCAATGAGTAGCGTAGAACGGCGATCGTCGGTTGTGGACTCGCCGATTACCGCGCGGGTGTTTCCGGAACACACACGAACGAAGACACGAACGAATACACACGTGCCTTGTCGTGCTCTCCGATATTGTACGCGTCAGCGAATAAAGTAAAGTGTTAAGAAGCATTCACTCGAACTTATTTACCAGCACCTATACAACAATATACATATTAATAAAATTCGTTTTACTATAAATGTTAGAGATTGCGCTACTCTTGCCGGAAATCGCGTTTGATTGCATGTCGGTGCTCGCTCGCCTTCAGCAATATTCACGGAAATCGCATTACAATTAGTCGTGTTAATGTTCAATATAGCATGGATCTTTCTATCATTCGCCTTCCGGAAAGTTCGCTGACTTTCGCTCGGCAACAATAAAGTCAAGTAACCGCTCCTACACAAAGGAAAGATCCATGCTGTAAACATAGCGATCGAAAACACGTAACAATCACTTCGCATCGTCAAATGAAAACCGTGACGTAAGCACGATGACGTAGGCCGCCAATGGCCAATCACCCTCTCGAAATTATTTGGTGATTAGCCTGGAGGGAGCCTCGTCTCGGAGGTGATAAAAGACCGCCGCCGCGCCGCGGAATCGCTCTCGTTCGCAGATCACACGCCTAGTATATCTTTATACGACCGCTTGTACACCGCTTAACGCCGCTTTTCGCGTAGCAATTCGCATTCGCTCGCTTAATAGCTTTCGCCGCTTTTGCCGTGCTAATTTCTGCGCGCGCTACCGCTCACGGCTTTTCGCCTGAAAAGGATCTCTGTAAATAATTGTACATACTCAGACTTTGACTAGACTTTATTTTTCTGCATTTTCTGTACTTGCTTTTTTTGTGGTCGTCTCGTTACCTCGCGCTATCCCGCGCTACCGCGCGCTCTCGAACAATAAAAAATCATTATTGCAACCTTCCCGTTAATTTTTTTCAGGAAAAGGAAGGAAGAACAATCGTGTTAATATAGAATGACATTAATCGATGGATTCATCGAATTAGTTTCCTCACGGCCTCCTTAAATTTAAAAATGTAGCGACTTCATAGAACTCAATCCTACTCATGTAGGATTAGTTGTGTATATATGTACATATGTAGCCTGTAAGATATAGGTTATAGCATGGAAGATTAGAATATGTTATTGTAATTGAGTAGTTTCTCGATCTAGTCTGCTTTTGATATTATTTTTTACGAGCAATCTGGTTCGATCTAGTCTGTATAAATTTATCCTTCATTATGCCTAAACGACCACAGCTGAGCTGTGATGATTTATATAATCTTTTCAAACATTGGAATTTTTTGAAAGATGGCAAATATCTACCATATAATGATCGGATTTGGCAGGATGCATCTCACGTAACAGATAATAAAATGAGTAAGGATCACATTTATCAATATATTACACAAAATCGTGGAATGATTAATAAGAATTCAGTAACAGGATTATCGTATCGTATCCATGGTGAACAGCTGCCAAAAATTCCCAAAAAATCCAAAAAATGCAATAAAGATCAATTGAATTGGTCAATGAAAGTGCCAAAAAAACATCACAAAGATTTACAAGATTTGAGACAAAATATTCATTTGAGCTGTAAAGAATGGAATAAACTAGGAGTTCAATTAAAGGAATATAAGAAAAAGACATATGAAGTTTTAGAACCCGGTTGGTGTGACAAAATTTATTATACGATTTATGAAAATCTTAAATTGCCATGTGCCTTCAGTTTCAAGAATGCCAAAATTGACAGAACTACAGGGGGGCCATTTTTAACTATAAAAGGCCAATGTACTGAATGTAATACAGAAATTCATTTATATAGTCTAACTAAACCAACTGCTGACGGAATTGATTTTCATATATCGACTCTGGATACGCGGGAAATTATTCACACGAAAAAACGGCAACTTCGAAGAGATAGAAGAAGACAGGTGGCTGAAGAGCTGAAAGAAAAGTCGGCCTACTTATGGCAACGTGAAGCTGCGCACAAGCGTATGGATTATGGCGATAATATACCTGCTGATTTATATTCATCTGAAGTCCTGCGTAAAGTGATACAAGAAACAATTGAAAAAGAACTAGGATTAAAATCTGGAGAAAATCCGATTCTTTCCCTGTTTAAATTAGCACAATCTCCTGAATATGCGGGAAGTATTAGAGCAATATCTCTTCATAAAGCATTTATCATGTATTGGTTACCGGAACAAATTACATTGTATAACTTGTTCTTAAAAAATGACAAAGTAGGTGCCATTAGTATTGATGCAACTGGTAGTCTTACAAAACCGCTACCAACAGCTGATGGTTCAAAGAGTATCATTTATTTATATCAAGCTGTGACAGGTTATAATGGTAAAATACTTCCGTTATTTCAAATGATATCCGAAAAACATGACGCAAATACGTTGTGCTATTGGATACGAGAATGGTTGTGCTCAGGTGCTAAAATTCCAAAAGAAGTTGTTATAGATTATTCTATGGCACTTTTAATTGCTTGTTCGTTGGCATTTAATCAGTGCAGTCATCAAGAATATTTGGATGAATGCTTCCGTCAAATATTTTCATCAGATACATATTTGAAAAGAATGTGTCTTTTGCGCATCGACATCGCTCATCTAATAAAAATGATTACTCGATGGCCATGTTTTTCCAAAGATCTGCCTTACATAAAGGATTTTTTTTATACGATGTGTTGCATTATTAACTCTTCAAACAGACGTTAAAAAATTTGAAAATCTGTTACTGGCCGTGTTGATTGTGGCTTATTCCTCAAAAATTGATGAAAATAATGACACTGATCTTTGGTTTAAATCACGAGAGGAGCTTTTGAAATTTATGAAAACTGGTCTTGATACCTGGACACCAAATGATGATGATTCCAGAGATGACATTTTTGTAAAAGTAAATGATTTGAATCGTGATACTGATGAAAATTATGAGAATGATAACAGACGTCCAATTATTAACTTTATAAAAAACATTGAGAAGAAAAGTCAGGAAAATATAACATCAACAGGAGTTCCTAATAAATATGCATAAGTTTTGGGAAGAAGCTTATAGAATTATCAAAAGAATTTGTTTTGTGGACTCATATTATGCCAAACCTTTATCGTAAAAATAAATATCATGAGACCGACGAAATTGAGAGAGCATCTTCGACACGCAGTGAAAAATATTTTAAAGATGTTAAAAATTTTATTCTGCAGAAAAAAAAGCTTAGGGTTGATAAGGTTGTAATCCAGCATTTAAAAGTTCTAAGTGGTACTGTTAACTTGTTAGCACCGAATAAACACGTCAGTAACTTAATGCGACCGCTCTCCCCAAGGGCGATCGTGCGTCAGCGTGGGTCACCGCGTATGATCATCGAGAGGATGGTGGAGCCACCGAGCATCGCGAGCGACAGCGACGCGCCTCCGAGACGGGGAGGCGACCGACCGCGGGACATGCCCGCGATCTCATCGGTCGACTCGGCCGCAACCGATAGCGGTGAGTTACCCACGGGCAGTCCGGTGATACCGATACAGCCGCCCATATTCTGGGTACCAACGCCCCTCGGGGAAGTCGACCAGCCGTCAGACGATTTCCTCAGCCCGTCGAGCGGCGACGAGGAGACGGAGTAGGACGACGAGGCGCATGGCGGATCGTGAGCCACGGCTGATTTGATTAGTCGCAATGGAGAGGAATTTTCCCGTTTTGTTTTCTTTTTGTTTTTTCTCCCAATCTCGCCATTTGATTTGGCTCACTTTTGTGACGATCTCGGCAATAATGGAGGATTCACACTGAGTCCGGCGTCCGACGTACGACGTCCGACGTCCGACGTCCAATTGGTCGTACGTTAAAAGCAGTTCAAATTGTGCACGATCAGCACGTACGATTAGTAATCGGATCCTGTATACGAATATCAAAGTATAACCTAAACACAAAAAGAATTTTGAAAGCGTTTAAAATGGATATTTTAGGGCTTTTAAGAAAGAAAAGAAAACTGTTAAATTTGTTATTGAAGATAAATTATTTGCAGAGAATAAATCAAATAAGAAATAAAAAAAAAATCTAACTAGCACAGTAAACAACTGTGCCGCAAACACGTAGAACTACGTCTACTGCACAGTATGGGCACAGCAACAACTGTGCCGCAATCAACACGTAGCACTACGTCAACTGTCAATGATGATGATTGACGTGATCAAGGAAGGCCAAGGCCCACACCGGGATGTAGCGCCGAGTTCATCATCAGTGACAGTTGACGTAGTTCTACGTGTTTGCGGCACAGTTGTTACTGTGCCTGTTTGATTTATATTTTTGTTTATTTTTTAAGCAACAACGTAGAACTACGTCAACTGTCACTGATGATGAACTCGGCGCTACATCCCGGTGTGGGCCTTGGCCTTTCTTGATCACGTCAATTATCATCATTGACAGTTGACGTAGTGCTACGTGTTGATTGCGGCACAGTTGTTGCTGTGCCCATACTGTGCAGTAGACGTAGTTCTACGTGTTTGCGGCACAGTTGTTTACTGTGCTAGTTAGATTTTTTCAAACATAAATTTATTTTAAAGAAATAAAACAATAAATGTTTTTCTATATTTACTTTTATGTCAGAAAACATAAGATACTCATATAATTCAAGTTAAAATGCCCACGTATTTTAAAGCGTATTTGTGTTTGTGAATGAGTGTGTGTGTGTGTGTGTGTGAGTGTGTGTGTGTGTGTGTCTTAAAACATATTTGTGTTTGTGAATGAGTGTGTGTGTGTGTGTGTATGTATTTGTGTGTGTGTGTATTTGTGTGTGTGTGTTTTTGTTTGTGTGCACGCGCGGGCGAGTGTATATAGGGGTGTGCGTGCGTACATGCATATTTATGCAAAATTAAATATTTTTCTTCAAAACCATGCTTAATATTTTGTCAATCCTCTTTATTATTCTTATCGCTGAACTCTAAATTTTAATTTGTGTGTGTGTGTGTGCGTGTGCGCGCGCGCGCGTGTGTGTGTGTGTGTGTGTGTGTGTGTGTGTGTGTGTGTGTGTGTGTGTGTGTGTGTGTGTGCGCGCGCGCGTATATGCTACTATATCTAAACGGTAAAAATAAAGAGTTCGGACTCGTTTTATCATAAATAGGAACTTCTTACGCTTTAAAATGAGATGTCAACATTTATTTTTATCAACGTCGCCTAAACTTCTTAAAGCGTATTTGTGTTTGTGAATTAGTGTGTGTGTGTGTGTGTTTTTGTTTGTGTGCACGCACACACCATGCTTAATATTTTGTAAATCCTCTTTATTATTGTTATTGCTGAATTCTATATTTTGATTTGAGAGTATGTGTGTGTGTGTGTGTGTGTGTGTGTGTTTGTGCGTGTATGTAAGGGTGTACGTACGTGAATACGTGTGCGCAAAATTAAATATTTTATCTTAAAAACCATGCTTATTATATGTATAAATTAATTTAAGAATATTTTATGTATAAAATAGCCGAGAAGGTAATAAAGCTATTTCTCTCTCTCTCTCTCTCTCTCTCTCTCTCTCTCTCTCTCTCTCTCTCGGGAGTTCTTAAGCTTTAAATTGAGATGTCAATGATTACTCTACGATTATTAGTTTCGAAGATATAAACGTTCAAAGTGTGACATGTTTTCGTTGCATCTACAAGAAATTTAACTAAACTTTCTAACGCTACTGTATCTAAACGGTAAAAAATAGAGAGTTCGGACTTGTTTTATCATAAATGGGACTTCTTAAGCTTTAAAATGAGATGTCAATGATTACTCTACGATTATTAGTTTCGAAGATATAAACGTTCAAAGTGTGACATGTTTTCGTTGCATAGTCGCGTTCAATTGTTTCATCCGTGGGTACCCTCCCTACCGCGGAGAAAGACGTAGTTCTACGTCAAAAGAGAAAAAGAGTATGGATTAGAGCATGTATTCTTGGACGAGAAAATAGAGGTGAAGTTTCAAGATTGGTGCAAGAAATGCGTTTTTGGGACGTGGTTTGGTATTATAATTATACACGAATGATGCCTGATTCTTTCGATGAATTACTTAATTTAATTGAACCAATTATACGAAAACCAGAAACAAACTGTCGAAAACCAATTCCACCTGCTATCCGGCTGTTAATAACCTTGCGGTATGTTGACATTATATATTATTATGTATTTTATCCTGTCAATAGAATATATTTTTATTTGTATATATATTTTTACTTTTATAATGTTAATATAGATTTGCAGATACTTAGCATCTGGTGATTTAATGTCATCACTCGCAATGTCATATCGTTTAGGTAAATCTACTGTTTCTGGTATAATTCAAGAGGCATGTAAAGCTATTTGGGAGACTTTACAACATGGTGTTTTATTTCAACCCTCTCAACAACGATGGAAGGAGATAGCAGATGATTTCTCTAGAAAATGGAACTTTCCGCATTGTATAGGAGCTATCGATGGGAAGCATGTTGTAATACAGGTATGGCATATTAAAATTTTTGCATACTTTCATCTATATCAGATAAATTTTATCTATATTTAAAATAAACATTTTTTACAGGCACCACCACATGCAGGGTCGACTTTTTATAATTATAAAGGGCAACACAGCATTGTTCTCATGGCGGTAGTATCAGCATCTTATGAGTTTTTAATGGTCGATATTGGTGCCCAAGGAAGGCATCATGATGGAGGAATTTTCAAAGGATCTATTATGGGACAGCGATTTGAAAATAGACAAATGGAGTTACCACCTCCATGTCCGCTGTCAAATTCTAATATTCCTGTTCCATATATGCTTGTGGGTGATGCTGCTTTCCAACTTAATGAATATACTCTTAGACCATATCCCGGTAATCGATTGAATAGAATCAGAGAAATATTTAATAAAAGACTGAGTCGAGCCAGGCGTGTTGTGGAAAATGCGTTTGGCATTATGGCTAGTAAATGGAGAATTTATAGGAAACCTATTAATGCATCACTAAAAACAATTGAAAGCATAGTTAAAGCAACCGTCTGCATTCATAATTTTTTATTATCAACGCCACATTATGCAAATAGTATTAATATGTGTCAACATTTTGTACAAGAAAATGCAACTGCTTTTGAAGATATTCGTTCAATGGGAAGTAATACACACTCGCAATTAGCAGCACAGATTAGAGATATATTTGCTCAATATTTTGTAGAAGAAGGCTCTGTACCTTGGCAAGATGCATATGTGTTAAATGCATCTACATAAAGCAATTTAATGTTATATTTTAAGAATCATAGCAATTACAAAATATTATATCTTTTTAGTATAAGTTGTATAAAAATAAATGTACACACATACAGGAAATAAATATAAATGTTTTTTCTCTGAATAATATTTATTATAATTTTTTAAATCCTTTTCATACATAATTATATATCTTAATGTAACATTTGTTATGTAATAAATTTTATTATATAAAATTTATAATAATATAAACGAAATTTATATAATATAAAATTTATGTATGAATTTTTAACAAAACTTTTGGTTTTCTTTAAATGCAAATTATACCGCAAAGAAATTAATATAGTTTCTTGCTTTTAATGTCGTAATTCAACATTTTTGCAATGAATCAAAAGCTTTTAAAATAAAGAACTCAGTTATATAAACTTTAACTTAATACGGGTTTTGTACGCTTTGATGAAAAAACTGAGTTAAATAAACTTAATACAGTTTTGCTATGTTCATTTGAACATAGTTACATAAGATTAACCACATTATATACTCTACGTAATATAATTGTACGTTTGCCTCTTTTAAAATTATTGTAATTGTAAAATCATAAAAAAATAGAGCTTGCAAACCTTGAACATAAACAATAAACTCATAAACAATAAACTCATATAGTCTCATCTTTGGTTTTTCAATTTTTGATAATTAGATGTACGGATATTTTTCACTTATCTTGAAATTCAAATACAAATGATAATATTTTTCTTTGACATTTTGTAAAGTCATCCTGTGATAATGTACGAAGCTGTGTTGTTAAATAATTACAAAAAGTTATCACTGGATCAGATTTTGTAGCGTTTATAGACTTATCTGTCACTCTTATTTCTGACAATACAGATTGCTGAAGTAATGACAAGTCATCATTCTCTTTGTTAGTATTTATACGTCGTTTCTTTCCTGCTTGCAGATATACACATACATGCACACATAAATATATAAGTAATTGGAATATATGTATAGAAAATATTAGGAATACAATATTCATATAGATTTTATAAGTTAAAACATTCATACCTGACATTTGAAAATTTGTCGTACCTATATTCTTGCAACTGGTATTCGGTATCTGTATATTTTTTAATATTTCAGATTTTTCTCTCTTTATGGATGGATTTTTCTTTTGTTGTGTTAGTGAATAATCTGATGTTACCGATCTGCGTTGATTAGCATAATCAACATTTTATTGCTCGATATAATGTTTATCACTATTAGTACTGCAAGATGCAGGTGGTTGTATGTTACTGAATGTCCTGAAAATTAATTAATTTAAACATCTTACTTAAAGTCTATCATATAATAATATTATTTACGAACTTTCTACGCGTTACTGTTGGTCTCAAAAATCCTAGCAATTCGAAATATGGCCATGATACTAGTTTAGCCTTAGCTTCAGCACCGCTTCCACTTGGAATATATTTTTGCTGTTCGCTTAATTTCCTGACGTAAGTATCTCGTAAATTACGCCACTTACAAGGGAACGGTCGGAAGTGTCCCTACCCGATTTGGATGCGCTTTGGATATGTTGTTGAGCATAAAAAAAAACAGACTCGTATTTTTTTTTGCGGCGTATCTCGACGTTTAGGGGTTGAAAAAACCCCTAAAAAATAACGACCGATTTGGATGCGCTTTGGATATGTTGTCGAGCATCAAAAAACATTAGACACGGGTTTTTTTTTGCTGCTTATCTCGACGTTTAGGGGTTGAAACAACCCCTAAAAAATAACGACCGATTTGGATGCGCTTTGGATATGTTGTCGAGCATAAAAAAACATTAGACACGGGTTTTTTTTTGCTGGTTATCTCGACGTTTAGGGGTTGAAACAACCCCTAAAAAATAACGGATTTTATAGTTTTTAGCGAATATCTTCGAAAATATAAGGCGTATGAAAAAAAGTTTGGTACAAAAGGTTTATGGCTTTTTGTGCTCTTTACAATGGCGTAATCAGATTTTTCAAATTTGTCACATTTTTTAATTTAACCCCACTCCCACTTATTATTTTTGCCAAATATAACAATTTTTCCAACGCAAATTTAAGAGCGTCAAATGCCAAATACATCTATGTGTATTTTTATTATGATACCATTATTAGATTTTTGGCAAGACGAGATGATATGTGGTATAGGCGTCGCGCTGTAGGTAGGTGTTGCGTTATTTCTGTTCAGTTGCGCCGTACGCTTAAAAATTTCCATTACTATATACTACGACATAATATGCGATGAAAGTCCAAGCAGAGGAAAAGATATCACATCATCCGAAGTTCAAATGGCGCGTGCGCAAAACAGTGTTATAAATACGCGTCGAAGTAAATTGTTGTGAGCGCACAACGGTATAATTATTCATTAATGTGATCTTACAATTCGGCGGTATTTATAATGTCGGAGTCGACATTCCGTTGCTAGTCTAGGACTCTCGAAATAGCGTTAACCTTTCGCTGTCAGTGCCTTGCGCTGGTCTTTGCATCAGCGCTTTCGGTCATCCCGGAGTTGAAATGGAAATTTTTAAGCGTACGGCGCAACTGAACAGAAATAACGCAACTCCTACCTACAGGGCGACGCCTATACCACATATCATCTCGTCTTGCCAAAAATCTAATAATGGTATCATAATAAAAATACACATGGATGTATTTGGCATTTGACGCTCTTAAATTTGCGTTGGAAAAATTGTTATATTTGGCAAAAATAATAGGTGGGAGTGGGGTTAAATAAAAAAATGTGACAAATTTGAAAAATCTGATTACGCCATTGTAAAGAGCACAAAAAGCCATAAACCTTTTGTACCAAACTTTTTTTCATACGCCTTATATTTTCGAAGATATTCGCTAAAAACTATAAAATCCGTTATTTTTTAGGGGTTGTTTCAACCCCTAAACGTCGAGATAAGCAGCAAAAAAAACCCGTGTCTAATGTTTTTTGATGCTCGACAACATATCCAAAGCGCATCCAAATCGGTCGTTATTTTTTAGGGGTTTTTTCAACCCCTAAACGTCAAGATACGCCGCAAAAAAATACCGAGCTGTTTTTTTTTATGCTCAACAACATATCCAAAGCGCATCCAAATCGGGTAGGGACACTTCCGACCGTTCTAGTATTCGCAGTACCTGGATGTAAATCTTAAAAAAGAAAAAAGACAATATCCATATATAGCAATTCTAAAAATATAAAAATTTCTAATTAATATATATAAAGACCGTTAAGATATACAATCAATAGACAAAGGAAAGAGCCATTTACGGTCCAAGCTTGGATCTTAGGTAGCTTAATAATGTTTCTATATATGATACGAGTATTTACTAAACTAATATGTTGGAAAATACGCGTATAATATAGAAATATTATTAAGCTACTTGAGATCCAAGCTTGGACCGTAAATGGCTCTTTCCTTTGTCTATTAATTAGAAAAATATATACTTTCCTTCTTTTCTGCAAAAATTGAACAACTTACTTAATATTTCATCAATCTCTGACCATAAAAATTTAGTCACAGTTGGACCTCGTTTTTCATATGGTAAAATACTGTCCCACAATGGTGCCCGCTTAAAGACTTCATTAATTAATTCTTCTATATTCTGGACTTCTTTAAACAGAGGAGTTTCTTCAATTGGTGATGTCATCAAATTTGAATCTTCATCAGCGTTTGTATCCAGCAATTTTGAATCTTCATCAGAGTTTGCATCCAGCAATTCACACACATGATCATCTTCCATTACATATAAGCCACAATCTACGCAAAGCTTGTACTAAAATGTGATAAATTAAATGTTATATACACTAATTTATTAAATAATATAAATGTACAAAAAAATGATAAAACATACATAACCTAGAATACTTTTAAATACATTTTATATTAAGCTTTATTAATTACCATATTGTCATCCATTATGTAATCAAAATCCTTCTTAATAAATATTCTTCTTAATCCTTTTTTCTCCTCTTCTTCTGATAAACTACACGACGTGCTTGTCTGTCTGTCGTACGTCGTACGAAAAACTTGACAAACATTTCGTACGACGAGCAGCATCGTACGATGAAAATGTCACGTGATACACTCTCTAGAAATCGAGCTCTCCTATTGGATATCGGATGTCGTACGTCGGACGCCGGACTCAGTGTGAATCCTCCATAAGATTCCGAGACTAGGTTAAGTTAGTGAGTAAGCCCTGCGTGCCCATATGGCGTTGAGTTCACCGAGCGCGGTTAGCCGAAACGGCATAAGGCAGAATAAGTTACGTATAACGAGTCGCTGTGTGTGACCGTACGAGATTTATTTTCAGTTTTTTGACGGTTCATTGGTTTGAGACATTTTAGTTTAACGCGCGAAGGTCAGCGTGACAATTCGCGCAAATAGTAGGTGGACCGCAACAATCTCCAGGAAGAAAGGTTTGGAGGAGCATCAGCCGGACCTGGTACACGCGCCCGCAGGGTCGGCGCCGTCGGCGGAGCACTAATTCAAAAAGGGGACCTCTTCCCCAGGAACAAAGGCCCGCATCCATCTCACAGGAACCTGGGACACCCTCCCAGGGGGTCGGCGTCGTCGCAAGGCAAAATCCCTGGGAGAATGTCTTTCCCCAGGAACAAAAGCCAGGGCCCGTCTCAGAAGGACCTGGGACGCCGCCTATAGGGTCGGCGTCAATGCCCGACCACCAAAAAGGTACCTGGGCATCTTCCGCAGGAAGTCGGCACGGAATCCTGTTCGGGGGCATCTCCAAAGGGGTGCGCACAGGTCAGCGTCAACGGCCGACGATCAAGAGTGCACCCGGACATCTTCTACAGGAAGTCGATCCGGAATCCTGTTCAGGGGCATCTCCCAAGAGGTGCGCGCAGGTCGGCGTCAACGGTCGACGATCAGAAGTGCACCCGGACATCTTCCGCAGGAAGTCGGTCCGGAATCGTCATCGGGGGTACCTTCGAGGCGATGCGCGCGGGTCGGCGTCAACGGCGCAACAAGGAGGAAAAAGGTGAAAACCTGGTGTAGCGGTGCCGACAGAAGAAGGTCCATACATGGTACTACGCGTGGAAATTTCCACCCGGGAGCGTCCGAAAGGGGGACAAGCGTGACAATCACGCGCGACGATGTGGAAGCGCGTGCGAAAACATGTAAAAACCGAAAGAGAAAGTTGTGACGTCACGGCGAACGACGAAAACAACCCGAGAGTAGGGATGGTTCGGCATGGTGGGGAGCCAGCGCGAGATAGGCGGCTCTAGGGATGGGCGATATTAAAAAAAAGCATCGACATTCAAATAATCGATTAACAAAAATAATGGTTTTTAAAAATCGATTATATCAGAAAAAATCGATAATAATCGATTTATTTCATTAATATTGAAATATAAGCACAAAAACAACGTAATAGAGAATTCACATCGCATTTAAGCTGTGTTCGGAAACATCACTCGAGTACTTCCGTGTATCACGTTATCCTTGCTGTTCACCAAATGGTATAAACAAGGATAAAATGATACACAAAGGTACTCGAGCGACGTTTCCAAACGAAGCCTTAAGGGCCATCTACAATGAGTCGGAGTCACAAGAGTCGTAAGAAATTGACCAATCACAGTTCATTATTCTTCGACCGCAAGGAGAATAATAGACTGTGATTGGTCAATTTCTTACGACTCTTACGACTGCGACTCATTGTAGATGGCCCTTAAGGCCCGTTCCACAATACGTCATATGTCGCTATCGGGTGTCGGAACGTAGCCGATGGTCCAATGAGGAAAATCCGTTTCCGAAAAAGAAATTCTCTCATTGGACCATCGGCTACGTTCCGACACTCGATAGCGACATACGACGTGTTGTGGAACGGGCCTAAGGCTGATATTACATACATGCGACAACGACATTGCCTGCGTTCGTTTTCTTCCACTGGGAACATATACTATATTAAAAATCTATAATATACGTAACGTACCCTATAGATTTTTAGTATAGTACATGCTCCCAGTGGGAGAAATTGGGAGAAAACGAACGCAGGGATTGAGTCTTGTTACACGGCGGCCGTTATACGGGTTTAGTAACATCCATAGTTATAACTACCGATGTAAAATGTCGTATAAACGCTAGTTACATCCGGTTTTATAACAGCAGTTGTTATTACTCTACATATCCCTTCGTGTAAACGAGCATACGTTATAAGAAGTTACAACTACAGATGTTACTAAACCCGATTAACGGCGCCGTGTAAAGCCTTGTGTACACGATACTAGAAATCGGTCCGAGTTTCGGTTTAAGCCAATCAACTTGCAGCTCTTACAGAAAAGCAGCAGTTTCATTGGCTTAAACCGAAACTCGGACCGATTTCTAGTATCGTGTACACAAGGCTTAACAGCGGTCATTGTCGGAAGTAGTGATTGGCTGAGAGATAGAAAATTTCTAGAGACTCGAGAAATTTTCTATCCCGCAACCAATCGCAACGTCAAACGATGTCGTTGTCGAATGTAATGTAAATTTAGCCTTAGGGTGCTATTTCATTTGTCGTACGACAATTCGTCTACAGACGATTCCGAGTCTCGACATCGAACTCGCGAAACTCATGTTCGACCGTTAGACGCCGTGCCGTCGTAAGCGGTGAGATCCCGACGACGGGCAGAGGCGCCGTACGGCAAACCGGGCTCGTGCGACGACCGGACCGCGAGGACCGGCCGCCTAGTAGTGTGTCACATTGTTTTGAGCCTTTCGACTCACGAGACTCCTAGAGATATCATTGCCACCTTTGACTAGAGAGGATACGGCCTTAGAGGCGTTCAGGCATAATCCCACGGATGGTAGCTTCGCACCACCGGCCGCTCGACCGAGTGCGTGAACCAAATGTCCGAACCTGCGGTTCCTCTCGTACTGAGCAGGATTACTATCGCAATGACTGGTCATCAGTAGGGTAAAACTAACCTGTCTCACGACGGTCTAGTACCAGTTTCACAAGTGTCGGTTAACTTTTAATCTTAGATTAACTCACTCTTCGTCTCTTTCTAAGGGGGACGTTAGAAGGAGACAAAGAGTGAGTTAATCTAAGATTAAAAGTTAACCGACACTTGTGAAACTGGGCCTTAATCGGGTTTAATTACATCCGTAGTTGTTAGGCAGACCAATCACAGCTATTCCATTCTTCTGAAAAATGGTTACGATTGGTCTCCCTAAAGCCCGTATCAGACTACGGATTGGGATTGAGATTGGATTGAAATTTAATCAATCAGAATAGAGAAAACTGATCTCAAGTTTAGTAAACTTTGCTCTGATTGGTCAAATTTCAATCCAATCTCAATCCCAATCCGTAGTCCGATACGGGCATAACAACTATGGATGTTATTAAACCCGATTAATGATGCCGTGTAAACAAAGTCAGTGATACTACCTTTATGTAAAAACATGCGCGCATATGTGATTTACGGAAACCAGCCATAACGTAATTATTTTTATAACGTTATGAAAATATTTAATTGTGTTAATTGGTCAATAATAAAAAAAACAGTGTATTAACAAAATTATATTTTTGGTATAAAGTGTGTGCGAGTGTGTGTAAAACATATATTTATATTGAATAAAATTGTACATATAAAAATGTCATACAAAAAATGAATATTTTGAGAAATGTATTGCATACAGATAAAAAAAGGATAAATGATTATATTAAAAAATAAGGACTGTAGTTAGATATGTTTGCAATAAATTATACAAAAAAATTATCATTTTTATGAAATAATATGTACTGCAAAATGTGAGGAACATTAATTATGTATCATTTTCTTTACATATAATGAATAATTATAATAATTTTGACAGAAATTTACTTTTTAGATATAATAATACATTATATTGCTATAATTTTATTATTAATTATATTTAACATTATACTAAAATTATTTCTAAACAACTAATCTAAGATATATAAAGTACAATAACGTTATACCATTAAAGGGCCGATTTCATCAATGTCGATTAGCTTTAACTTTGAATCAAATCATATATATTTATTTTTTTCTCTTGAACTTGTCTGAAAGAGATACAGATATAGCTTAACTCAAGATTAAAATTAACCAACGTTGGTGAAATCAGTCTTAATTAAGAGTATTAAATAAAAGGTAAGCCATTAGCGCGATTGAAATTAATCATTAAGTTACAAGATAACTTAATTTAATTCAAATAAATTTGCTATTAATTGCAAAAAATCACTAGAACAATGTAGGTACATACATATAATAAAAGAAACAAAATGTTGTGTTTGTCGCAAGCAATCATAATGCTCTTAAATAAATTCGCTATTAATTGCGAAAAATCACTAGAGCAATGCATGTACATATATAATAAAAGAAACAAAATGTATTTATCGCAAGCCATCATAATGCACTTAAATAAATTCGCTATTAATTGCGAAAAATCACTAGAACAATGCAGGTATACATATAATAAATGAAAAAAATGTTGTGTTTGTCGCAAGCAATCATAATGTTCTTAAATAAATTCGCTATTAATTGCGAAAAATCACTAGCCCAGTAAACAAAATTTTGTTTCATCAACATTGCAGTAACGTTATATTTAAGCTGTGCGACTTTCTTTGTGTCGTTCCAGAAACGTTTTTGCAACGTTGCCACAACCAAAAATGTCCTCACGCATTTTCTCTTCATATGGAACGTTGTATTTGTAACGTTTATGAAACGTTTGTAAAACATATATAAAACGTCACTGAAAAGTTTGTTTGCAACGTTCCATTTGCAACGTTTGTGAAATGTTTGTAGAACATACACAAAACATCACTGAAAAAGTTTACCTGCAACGTCCCATTTGCAACGTTTGTAAAACGTTTGATAAACTTATGTAAACCGTTATTGTGAAGTTGCACAATGTTCCACATGAAACGTTTCTTAAACTTTGCTAAGCATACAGTGTCGGGTTGTTATTGCCAAAACCGGAGATAACTCCATTTTTCCATTATTTGAGTTAAAAAAGATGACATTTTTTGTGACATTTATTTTCCTGCAAAAAATAATTAACAAATACATTTTTATTAATTATTTTCTACAAGCAGAATAAATGTCACAATACATGTCATCTTTTTTAACTGAAATAATGGAAAAATGGAGTTATCTCTGGTTTTGGCAGCAACATTTTAATTAATTGTATAAGCTATTGATATACATTATATACATATATTTTTATTCAATATAATTTGCACTTATAAACTACATTTTATATATATTTTATATATCTTACACTTTTTATATTTAAATTTTTAAATATAATTGCATAAAGGTTACTTAAAATACGAATAAGTATAAAAATATTTTTATGTATCTGCACATATATGTATATTCCATGCCATGTATAGTCATAAATTAGGTGTTCTTCTTCTATAGGCATCTATAGTCATCTAGGATTTAGGTGTTTTTCTCATTCTATAGGCATCTATATAGTCATCTAGGATTTAGGTGTTCTTCTCATTTCGGTCTATATAACAGATAGATTCAATATAGTGTTATATAGAAAATATATTTTAAAAACAATATTATTAATATATATATATATATAAATATAATTGTATATAATTTATAAACAATATACCAGTTTCTCTCAGATATCTAGTTTTTGCATATTTAAACCATGTGGATACATTATCTTGAAAGTCTTTATCCGTGTACATAGGAAAATGTTTTCTTATTGCATCTAATAAAAATAAAAAGTTATATATGTTAAATTGTCATAATTTAAAAAATTACCAAAAATATAAAATTAATTCTTTTAATTTTTTGTAAGAAAAACTGGTAAGAAAAACTGCAGCAAACAAGTAAAATGCATAACTTCTCTTTGCGCTGCCAGCGGCGCAATCAGGAGTTAAAAAATAAAAGTAAGAAAATCTGGACTACATACTTTTTAAAATTTCCATTATGCGTAATAAGTTCAATTGATAATTTTCCTTGCGCCCAAACCAAGAGCATTTAGATCCCAGCTTATTGGTAAATAGTTTCTCCAATCCATTTTTACATAAAGTTTGAGCACTATTACCTCCTAATAAATAGAAGAACGTTTCCTATTCAAAAAATAAAAACAGTTCGTGTAGCATAGGACTTCATTTTTAATGCAATTGTAATTTTAATTTTTTTAAGTATATTTTATGAAAAGAATTTCTTTACCAATTGTTTTGATGCGGCTATATTTGCTTTCAAGCCATCGTCGAACTCTAACAATTTTTTATATTTATTAAAAGGTTTTGTAGGAATTATATTTGTCGTATCTGTCAGTATATTTGAGTTTCTTGCAGCAGTCACCTTTGAAGCCAAATTTATATTAATTCGAGAGTCTAATTGTTTTAAGAACTCATTTTGCTGTTCTACCATTTTTTTAGTTGCCAAAACATTCTCTAATATTTTTAATGTTACATAGTTATCTGAAAAAAATAGTATTTGTTAAATAAATATTTTGTAAAAGTTACATGAAAAAAG
The DNA here is from genome assembly GCF_030848795.1 of Temnothorax nylanderi. Taxonomy (NCBI): domain Eukaryota; kingdom Metazoa; phylum Arthropoda; class Insecta; order Hymenoptera; family Formicidae; genus Temnothorax; species Temnothorax nylanderi. Next base: position 52,061 of record NW_027249469.1, on the reverse strand, counting down.
CGTAAAATATATACTTTTTATGTAAATTTGAAATTTCACATTTTTACACTTAGCTTATTTAGGGTCGGTTGTTCCAAGCCTTGGTAAACTAACTAATAATAGTTAAATCATATATGTGTCTTTGTTTTTCCTTCAAATTAGACAAGGTAGACATATATGGTTTAACTATTGGTTACTTTACCAACAGGTTGGAACAACCGGCCCTTAATAAGGTATAAACATAACAAAAATATTGTAGATATTGAAATTAATACCTGTTCGTGAATCTTTAATAATGTCAGCCACTTCGACAAAACTCTCATCAGCTGTATTTGTTGTTACAGCAGCAATATTATTTTCTTGGACTAAACAAAACAAAATTTACCTATTATTTTCGTTTTATACTTTGATTTCTGAATGAGAAATATTATACCTTCTTTGTCGATTTCATTTACTATTGCGGCTGAAGTGCCATTTTTGTTATTGAAATCACTCCCTTCTGCAATGATAGCAACATCTTTGTCGGTATTTATATTATTATAATTTCGTTCCTTTTTATATATTTACCATAGATATATAGATCATTATCTCCTATGTGCCAAGATAACTTTAGATAATTTAATGAGCGGATAAATTTTCATCCCTCGTGCATGCTCAATGGTACGTTCACCTAGTAGGACGAATGGCTTCCGGGAGAAATACACAACTGCGCATGTGCAAGGGAAAATGTATTCCCTCCATTAAATTATGAAAAGTTATCCAAGCACTAAATATACTATGCTCTATCTATATGTCTATGATATTGATAAATCTACATGCATGTGCAAAAACTAGGTAAATATGAAATAAAAGATATTGTTCACAGTTCAAAAATAATTAATAATAATAACCATTATTGAGTTGTTGTGAAGGCAAACTTGGTACTGCTTCATCATGAAGTAATTCATCGCATGGATCTACAAAGTAGTAATACATATAGAAGCGCGTGCGTTAAATATTGTGTATTATTTTAAAAATAAGGGTCACATATATTGGTAATAGTAATTATTTCAATTTATTTGTAATAATTAGTACATGTTACCTGTCTGTATATCGTGATCAGGAATTGTTATCGAAGGAGGCGGTGTTATTCTGTGTGAGTGATCGCTGTCGGAATTGTGGTGACTGACATCTTGGTTCTTATGCTTCTTTCTACGTTTACCTTTCCCTAGCTGGGAACATGATGTTTCCGTTTCTGAATTTGATTTTTTTTTCGTATAATTTAATGCGTCCTGATAAGATTCTGCAATTGGAGAAAGTTACAGTACAAAAAAAATATTTTTAATGCATTTAGGACGGAAACCATTATTTGTGCTTTGCTTTAAGGCATCTTATGATGGCCTTGGTTCAATTTGTATGTACTATTGAAGACAGATTTTCGACATGTTACAAAGTTTCTTACAAGTGCTGATTACATGAATAAACTAGGTATTTTTACTTGTATAATTTATAGACGATATTGTCAAATATCCTCTTTCATTAAAATTCTTACCATATTGAATAAGCAGTTCTACTGTGAACATTTCCCAGCTGCTGTCCGGTTGTGTATTTTTCCGAATACATTTTCTAGGATTTTTTTTCGGCCATTTACAGAATATCTTGTCTTCCTTTTGTTCTAGCCATGAAGTTGGTACAACTTCAATTTCACCAGTTTGCTCAGTTACAAATTCGACGACAGACCATATCTGGAAACAATGCAAGAAATGAAGTTTTTAATTAACTGTTTAAATAACTAATAATATTTTAATAACACCGCAGTAAAAAATTTGTTTGAAAGCTTCTTTAAAAGTACCTTATATATTTTATATATTTTTTATTTTGTACATTTTTTGTATATTATATATTTTATATATCATATATTATATATTTTTATTTTATACATTTATTTTATTTTTTATATTTATATATTTTTTATTTTACATATTTTATACATTTAATTTAACCTATTATATATTTTATTTCCATTATGTAAGTTTTAATTTTTATTTACACATTGGCTATGTATTATTGGTAGAATAATAAAACCGTTATTGTACGGATATTTGATGCACTTCATGAGTATTTCATCAATATTAATTGTATAGACATTATTTATAGCCAAGTTTTGACAATGTTGAATATGGAATAATTGAGAGGAACACGGTGAATTAAAAAATAATTTGGATTGGGTAAACTTATTTCCTTTTAAAAAAATTTCTGACGTGTCATTTTTTTGACATATGTCTGTAATGCAAACAATAGATTTGTCTTTCAATATGACACAATTATCTCTATCCGATATCTTTAATTCATACCTTTCAGTATCAATCTCTTTAAAATATGTGTACTTTTTTTTATTATGAATTTGGACTCTATATTGTTTTCGTAAAACTGGATATTTTGTCACATCTTGTACTTGTTGTACTTGTTCTTGTTTTTTGAGTCTGTTACAAATTTGCTGTAAAGGATGTCGTGACATCTTCATTTTCTTTTTAATTTCAAACAAATAATTTTCAAATTTAAAACAGCTAAAATTTTCTAGTGGACCATGCTTAACACAATCTGCAGGCAAGTGTATTAGACCATGCACGTTATGAGTGAGATATTCAGTTCCATAAATTATTTCATATTTCTTAACAAAATATTCCAAGAGTTGTAGAGCATAATTATTATATGTTAAATATAATTCAGAACTGCTTAAAATTCTAATGGCGCACGATAAAGCCATAAAATGTATATACACATTTTTGTTTGCTATGTTTTGTAATGCAACAGGTCCGGTATACAATAGAAACTGTCGTAGTTCTGTGGCTTTATAATATTCTATTTCTTCCAGACTTCTTGGTAATCGTGCAAAGTCTGTTGGCAAATAGTTTCTAAATAATAATAGTTCATCATTAACTTTTTTTTTGTCACTTTCAGATAAACGAATATTTTTGTTTCCCCTTATTAAAAACATTAAAATCCGTTTTACAACTCCCAAATATACTAGGTGCATACCATCGAGGGGTACTTGTGAAACTAAACCCATATTCAATTTTTCCAAAGGACTTACACCTTTATGAAATTCTTCGTCCAACTTATTTCGGAAACTGCTATCATTCCTTAACTGTCCATTAATCTTTACAAATACAACTTTTCCATTAATAAAAGTTCCTTCTTCAGTACATTTAGTACAACTAGAGTAACCTGTGTGACCTTTAATGCATAAAAGAAAAGATTTTGCTGGAGCATCGCAGAGAACTTTACTAACTTTTACTTTAATACATCTGTTATTTATCTGAAAACCATTTTTTTCTAAGTTCTGAAACTCGTTTATAAAGGAATTCATAAATTGATGTACATCGGCTGGTTTTTTAAGGCCATGGTAAATCCCAACAGCAAACGGCTTTCGCCACTTTTCACTGATAGTATGCAAATCTATATAAATAAGAATTGGCCAAAATTGACTGCTTGAACTTTTCGATATTGGCAAACCATCAATATTTATGCAAATAGGTAATACTATTTCAGTGCAATCCATAAATAGTTTTTCTATAATACAACTACTGTTAAGTATTCTGCGTAGTCCATTTTCTATTCCTAGGTGACAGTAAAAACCAGGATAAACAGTTATAATTTCATAAGGACATGACGTAGGTGTTTGCAGAATCGTTCGCGAATCCTGTGGAAATTGTGGAAATGGTACTCTTAGTATAGTCAATAATTCATTTATGGCGCACTGGCTTAATAAGTGTCTATATTTCAAGATCCATTGTTGAACCGTATTTATAAAATCATCTACTACTGCAGGAAATGTGTCACATCGTTCTTTAAACAATGACGATTCATCTTTATATATATCTTCATCAATATTTTCAATATATTCTACCGACTCAAGTAAATTATCTGCCGAAGAATTATCCTGAGAAGCATGATGTGCGCCATCAACGTTATCATCCGTTACAATATTGGCGGAAACATCATCATAAAAATTTTTATTTTGTATCAAGTTTTTAGTATGATTATTCGTCTGTATTATATCCCGATTAATTTGTAAAATTTGTATTAAATCTTTTTTTACTATTCGACGCAAATGTCTTTTACTTGAAAAATACTTTTTGATTTTAGTCATTATTATATTACACTGCAGTTATACAGAAGTTTATATTATTTACACACTTAATACACACTTTATTCAATATATATAATATAGCTAGAAAAATTTAATAAACGAGAATAAGTTATAACTACACCGCACAATGCACGAGAATATGGTCGTGTGTTACGTGTGATGGACAGAGACTGGCCATAAGGGGGGTACTTTTAGATTGGTCCGCCAGTTTCGTCTAAAGCAAGAGAAACAGAAAGAGAAAGAGATATAAAGGGGACAAAGAAAGACATAGGATTTGACGAAATGTGCTGGCCAGTCTCTGGTAGAAGGGACAAATCTAGCCGACTTTTGGCGGGCCGACAAGTCAGCCGACAAGTTGTGCCCCTACGGGCCTACGTAAACGGGACTGTAAAAGATATCAATTTAATACTTACGTTCGATGAATTCTGCAGATCATTCGCATTATTCAAATCCATTTTTTATAACACTAATTCACTGATAATACTGGGTATACGACTGTGCGTCAGTGATGCAAGATCGAGCCGGCTAACACCGCACGCACACAGTAATAACCGCTTGAGCTGCGTGTATACCGAAAAGGGGGAAAAACTAGTTTTCAACTGTTTAGACCACGGAGATAAAGGAGTGAACATAAGGCTGCGGGGGTGAAGCACCGGTGGGGAGGGGAATTCAGTCGTCAGCTATGTTCTTACGGACCACTCGTCGTAATGCCACCTATCGATACTTAGCTGTATCAGCTGCGTAATATTGGTAATGCAGAGAGAAATTTACAATTAAATATGAGAAATAATATATACACACAATTTTACTGTCTTCTAAACAATATTAATTTATTTAGAGAACAGTAAATTGTGTGTACATGTATATTATTTGAATAATTTCTTATATATTTATTTGTGAATGTCTCTCTGCATTACCCATTTTACGTAGACAATGCAGCTAATTAAGTATCGATAGGTGGCATTATGAATGGTCCATAAAAAATATGGCTGACGACCGAATCACAGTATAACCATACCCAGTAGCGACACTGAGCGACACCTGACGTTCCCAATTTCTCCAAATTCCGTACACCCAGGAATATGGCGGCCTGTAGGTATGACAGAGAGAAAGATACTTTTCTCTCTTTCTCTCTTAAGCGTTTGTACATCTCAGAAGATGGCGGCGAGTCATGTGACCTGGGACCCTTCACATCAAAGGTGCCGACACTCAGTGTCGCTACTGGGTATAGTTATACTGTGACCGAATCTTTCTCTCCACCAATGCTTCACTCCCGTGCCACCAAGCTGGCCTTAATGTTCACTCCTTTACCTGATCTGTGGTTTAGGCCAGCGCAAACTCTAGCACAATGTTTTGGTTTAGACCAAAGACCGGCAAACGTATGCCATGAGCATTTTCCTTCACACCGTTGCCTTAAAAGGCTTCTGCAGCAGCCAGCGCGATAAAGTCGCACGCGCGATATCCAATTAATGAGCGTACCGCCTTCCCGCTCATCTCTGTATGTTGCGCATTATGCGTTCTACATATAGTTCGCACATATATATCGTTGTTGAAACATTGTTATGTTACAATTAAATAAAACGTTATATAAGTATGCAACACTCGTACGACGTAGTCGTGCAGTAAACATTTCAGTAAAATCAGATATGTAATGTTATTAAAACATTTCTCAATGTCCCAAAATGAACGTTTTACATGAAAAGTTCATGCAACATTTTATAATGAATGTTTTAGAAACGTTTCATATATAATGTTAAGCTTACATTTTAAATGGCACATTACAAATTAAATGTTCTCTAAACGTTGCAAAACGGATAATATGTAACGTTACAAACTGGATGTAGCTTGAACGTCACGCAACGTTTTATTTAAAACGTTCCAAATGTTTGTTTTAAATACCAAAATGGAATGTTCTTGCGACGTTCTGTAGATGTTAGAAATAAAACGTTTTACTAAAACTTTTATACAACATTGTATAAACATTTATTATGAAACGTTTTAAATAAGATGTATTCTTCTCGAATGTAACGTCACCTGAAGGTTTCATGTTTAGTGGGTAGAGCAATGCATGTACATATATAATAAAAGAAACAAAATGTATTTATCGCAAGCCATCATAATGCACTTAAATAAATTCGCTATTAATTGCGAAAAATCACTAGAACAATGCAGGTACACATATAATAAAGGAAACAAAATGTATTTATCACAAGCAAATGGGTCCTTTCCATTTACTGACACAAGTCGACACAAACGTCGTTCTATCTTTCTTTGCATTCAGTGAGTAAAAAAGACAGAACGACATTTGTGTCGACTTGTGTCAGTAAATGAAAAGCACCCATTATAATGCACTTAAATAAATTCGCTATTAATTGCGAAAAATCACTAGAACATATAATAAAAGAAACAAAATGTTGTGTTTGTCGCAAGCAATCATAATACACTTAAATAAATTTTTTTATGCAGGAATTAAATAAATTTTGTTACTTTTGTTTTACTTAAGTTCCCAATCTTCATAATTTAAAGATCCAAGGAAAAGTAAAACATTAAGTCTTTTTGGTGTTAATCGATTTCTTGCATCAGATTTAATGATACCTGCTTTCGAAAATAGACGTTCAGAAGGGACAGATGTTGCGATAATAGATAAATATTTTTTTGCTATATCAAACAATACAGGATATGCAGGTTTTAAAGTTTGCCAATACTTTAGGATACCAAGGATCATGATGTCTTGGAATTATTGATTGATTTAAATATTGTCGTAACTCTACATTAATTCCACCAGGATCATCACGAGTTACAGTAGATGATTCTACTAAATGATCATGAAATTTCCACAAGTTTTCGGTTTGATTACATTCAGTAACTGGTGTTGTTGATATATAGTATTAGAATCTGTATTAAAATCTTTATTTTTATTTCCAGTAAGCATTAAAGTGTTAATATAAGAAATTGCATATGCTACAGCCCTTGGCTGCGTAAAATGTATTTTTTTAAATCTGGGATCTAGTAGTGTAGCAATGACTAATATTTGATGTCGTTCAATATCTTGAAATCTTCGCTCAATTTCTACTAAAATATTTCTTTTTAAATTTTTACCTTCGTCAGTTACTGGAATGTAATTATTAATTACATTTTTCATGCATCGTATAATAGGAATAATTATACTACACGTTGGATACAAATCACCTCCAATTTCCTTAGTTACCGATTCTATTGGCCGTAAAATGTTTATAACATCGTTTAATATATCAAATTCCATGCATGTAACCATTTCTAAGGATGTTGGACATTTTAATATTACCGGATAGATATATTCTCTTAGTTGTACAAATCGTTCGAGCATATATAACATAGAATTCCAGCGGGTTGGAACTTCTTGCTGAAATTTTAATATATTACCTTCTGTTTTTCTATCCCGTTTTTGCAATCGAATCAGTTCGTCAGAAGCTACTACACTTCTTCTAATAAAAGTGACAATATTTTTTACTTTTTTAATGATATTTTCTATTATATACATTTCTTTTAAACTGTCCGGGACTAAATGTGCCAAAATATGCGCCATGCAAGGAATGTGAGTTTTAGTTTTAAATATACTATTTACTGCATTGATCATATTAGGTGCACTATCAGTAACAACGGCCATAATTTGAGGCAAATTAATATTAAATGCCTCAAATGTTGAAAGTAATTGATCCTTAATATACTCCGCAGTATGATTGCTTTCAAGTGGAATTACACCGATGATACCTTTTTTAAGTAATATTTCATTTTTTAAATAATGTATGGTTATACCTAAATAACTTCTATTGGCAACATCTGTCCAAATGTCGCATGTTATTGTAAATGACTCAATCTCTTGTATATTTGCAATAAATTTACTTTTCAAAACTTCATACTTTGCATCCACTAATTTGGTGATTGTTTTTCTGCTCGGTACTGTATACAATGGAGTAATTGTCTTCATCAATAGCTGAAATCCATCATTGTCTACTATTGATAATGGAAGATTATCTTTCGTGATCATGTATATGATTAAGTTAGTTATATTGCACGCTGCCGTACCGCCAGCTACAAAACAGAAAAAAATAATAAGAATAATAAAATAGTTAAAATAAGAAATCAAATTAAACAAAAAATAAAGTATAGAAAAGTCCCCTATTATGAGATAAGCTCCTAACATAAGATAGAAAGATTACTACTTAAACAATTTGTTGGTACCACAAAAAACTTATTGCCCTTAAAGTAAAATTTATTTAATGAAAAATTCACATCAAGTAAAGAAAAAAGAGTTTGAGAAAAGTCATATTTTTTCATATTGTACGTGAATTATATCTTTCAATGAAAGCAATGACTCTACAAAAAGCAATGACAGCTCACAATGAATCTTAAGACTTATGTTTTATGATAAAAATACTAAGCCAAGTAAGAAAAATCTTTTTGAAAAGAAGTGGTCGAAGCCTAAGAAATGTTATTCCGCAATATCGCAATCCCTCAGTCGTATGTCTCTAGTTGTTTATGATTAAGTTTTTTTAAATTATGCTAATTATGAAAATATTATATTTATTATAAATGAATTATACCAAAATATGTAAGAATGTAATGTAAGTCTTTTTAATTTTGCCTAAGAGCCTATTTGTTTGCTTTTATTTTTAAAAGTGCTATTGTGACTATTCCAAAATGCAAATGAAATAATTAATTATGGCTAATTAATAAATTGCTGAATTAATTTCTCTCTTATGTATTCATTTTCACATTACGTTTTCATTTAATACATTTATTTGTCTGACCTTCACAACAGAATTTATTATAAAAAATTATTACTATATTGGCTGCGTTCTGATATTCACTGCCATATTGAAAATCTATAGTTTACGTCACTTATACTATACTATACTGAAAATCTATAGTTTACGTCACGTATACTATACATTTTTAGCAGTGAATATCGGAACGCAGCCATTATAGACTCTTTTTATGTTTTATGTTTTATTCTGATTTTGATTAAATCAATATTTTATATGTTGAAATAATTTACCTTTAAAAGAATTTATACGTTGGAAAGCATTATCAATTCGTTCGTCCACTTTCTGTCCTGGCTGCAAAAAAATTCAATTTTATTACTTTATTTATAATTTAATTAGTTTCATTACAATGTAATATCTTGAATTTTATTGTGTGAAAGATTTAAACATTCTTAATTTTATAATTCAGTAATTTAAATGTACGCTAAGATAAATTTACTTAATAAAGAAATATTATTTTGATTTGATATATGTATAAAGATAATTTGTATGACTATAATAATTACTAAAGAATTATATATTACCTTGTGCTGCATTGTACAACTAGAACTATCAATAATACAATCAGGATCATCAATTTCTTCCTCTTGCTCTTTATTTCTTTCATAAATCCTTTTTTTACTTGATGACTTTTGAACATTCATTTTTTGTTGCATTGAATCAGATTCTAAATATATTGTATGTTTTCTTTTTAAATGTTGCATTAAATTGGTAGTATTACCACCATGCTTCAAGATTTTTGTGCAGAGTTTACAACGAGCAGATACACTATCTTCTTTTTTAAAAGAATTCCAAACAATGCTTCTGTAATCTTTTCCTCTATGTTCTTTTGCTCTATTATTTGTGTTTATTAATTCATTAGAAGAAGAAGAGCTACCGTTTGTATCCATCAGGTATACTTATACGACTTATGCACGGTTACAAAACACAATAACAAAACACAATAACGATGCTTTCTTTCTCGAATATTTGTCACGTAGATTATGTTCAAGCTGCGTTCCGTAAAGCGTATATGCGCAGCTTTAGGCTGGTATTACATGCATCCATGAAGTAGAATGAGGAGACTAAAGCCCCTTGCACAATGCCAGGCAACAGGCAATAGGAACAGGGAATAGAAATCAGAAATCATGTATAAATGCAGAGCCGAATTTTATACTTTGGCTCTTAAAAATTTATAATAAATGAAATACGGCGTTGCGGTCAACTGCACCTGCACCGTTGCGAGCTGCACGTTCCCCACATTTGTTAAAAATTTTTATTTCGACCTTTTTTCCGAAAAATCGCTCTGTAGCCCCCTGCGGACAATCCTCCTAATTACGAATATCATAATTTTATTAACGTTAGCTCTGTATTTTGGCCGTAATATGGAATTTACGAATCCATTGTTCACGACCGCCCGACAGAGGTTGCCACCGTCTCTCCTGTCGACCTTTATCTAGAGAATTTAGTAATAAGATTTAGTAACATCGATGAGAAAAAATATCGATGTAGTAATTAATCGAACATAAAAACATCGGATAAATAATCGATCTCTAAGAAAAAAAAGCATCGATGTTAGACAAATCGAGTGATTTTTGCCCATCCCTAGGCGGCTCGAGGCAGTCTCTCGAGTATCGGCTTAGCGAACGGACGTGTCTCATAGTAGTTCCGCGTAACGCGAAGATAGAGTACGACGATAGCGGTAGTGGATACTTAACAATCGGGAACTCCCGCGTGATTGCGCGTTAAACGCTCACTCAACAATAGTGAGAGGTACAACGATACCAATTAACATAAATAATCCGGTGCAAACGGATATAACGGCGGCGACCAAAGTGCGTGTCGAGTATACTACCATCGCGGACATTGAGTCTCGCGACTACGAGATATTGTACGAACGGCGTTGTTTGTTATATTTAAACAACCGAGATCAACAAATTCGGCGATTGTTAATCCATAAAGCGCGATCCACACCAAAGCGTGGCGATACCGTGGTGAACTTACTTTATGTAATTGTGAGGCGACTTGTAACATGGAAACATCAATCTGGAATTAAAGAATAGTGAATTCTAAAACAAAGTCTCAAGATTAATTATATAATTAGTGATACTTACCTTCTACTTACCTTGTCCTTTGGCGATGATCCCTCGTTGTCCAGCGGCATTCCGGTATGCGGTGTGAAGCGAGGATCCGGAGACGATCAGCAGCAGCGACGATCCATCCTGGGCGGGGGCCTGCAACAGAAGAAGAGTATTAGCACATAATTAATATAAATTATCGAGACGTGCCTTTATCCAGTATGCGAATAGACGAGGATCTGGAGACGGGTAGCAGTAACGGTTATCCATCAGGGGCATCAGTCTGAAAAAAAGGAATAACATTAGCGTCTTGTTAAGAATCGGGGCGTTGATACGAAATTACCACTTCTCGGTAGTCAGAGGTAAAATTGAGTGGCGACCGTTAGATGGGAAGATAGCCGCGAAAATCGGTCCGAACTCGTGCCGTCCGGTCACAACCTAACAGTGATGATAGTTCGCAGGAAAGAATCAATGATGATGAAATTGCTAATACAAGTCAGGATACCAGTGCACAATTTTTAGACACAGTGGAAAGTCGAATTCTTGAATCGCCAAACCTGAAGACGAATATTACTAAAAGTTTACTGAATAATTCAAGTAATTTTCAAAACTCTTCATTCCTAAACATGAATGACAATATTATTGAAAATTCAGAGGATAATCAGGGTGAATGTCAAAATAAAATATTTTCTAGTAACACCAAAATTATTATAGAAAGCTCAACAAATAATACTGATATGTCATCAGCTAAGAATGATAAATCTACTATCGATAATTTTACAAACATTGAGGACTCATGTAGGGAAATTTTGAAAGGTAATTTTACATTCGATAAATCATTAATGAATTATACACAATCCAGCTGCAAGAATGACTTTCCTAAGAACAGTGTAAATGATTTATTGCTGACAGATATATCTCCCATTGTTCAAGTTAACAAAAAAATAATTTTGATTAGTGAAACGGAATTATCTCCATCGATTCTAGATGATTCAAATTATAATATTAATCAATCTACTGGATTAAAGAATCCTCCGGATGAGCCCACCGCGATTACAGATGTATTACAGGATATTTCATCAAATCGTGAAAATTCCTATTTTAATAAAGTTGATGAATGGAAAGGCTTGCTTAACCATAAGAAGAAAAAGGCTGTATATTTTGAATATTGTCCTGATATTGAGAATCTTCATAAACGTCCAAAACTAACTAAAAAAATATCACTTGTGATAAACGGCAATAGTAAACCTCCTCTCCAGACCAGTGCAGGGTTACTCAAGTTCTCAAATACTTGTCCCTTTGATTCAATCATTCATTGTGTTCGAGTTGGTTATACAGACTGGGCTCCGTATAATGAGTATGTGAATCGATCCAATAATAAAGTATTTGACATCATTAAAGCACTGTCAACTAAAGGAGCAATTAATTATGTTTGTAAGGCTCGTGCAGAAATACTGTTAAAATTCAAGAAACCTAAAGGCAATATTGTGAATTGTGAGTCGAATATTGGCAATATTATTGACGAAATATTTCATGATGAACCTTTTATTACCATGACTCAAATTTGCAATGTTTGTAAGGATTCAAAAACAAGGATTAAATCAGTATTCGAAGTTGATTTAATCCCATTGTACAAAAAGGGTTTAAAAGGACTTCAAGAATCGCTAAACAATTATTGTCAACATAAACTGCAAACTTGTAGTACATGTAATGAAAAAAAAAACAGTTGTTTTCGATCACGGATCTGATTGATCTGGTCTTAAAAATTTTGTTCTGAGTTGTTCTAGTGGAGAATACAATAGTTTTAAAACGAGAAGCCTGGAACAAGATTTTTAACCAAGAAAATCGAAAAATAAATTTTTCCGATGAAGAGTAAAGTACCCTTTAGGGTCTTGTTCTGGTCTTAAAAATTTTGTTCTGAGTTCTACGCGGTTAGAAATATGTTCTAAATCGACAGTTTTGTAAGTCATTTTGTTTACGAATAAATGGCCAAAAACTGTTATTTCCTAAATTTTTCTTTTTTCAATATCTGTTAAAGTTTTTGACCAATCAAACTAATATTCTGGAACAATGTTTAGAACAACTAGAACAACCTGGAACAACTTTGAAAAGTTAGATATTCGAAAAATGGGGTGCCAGGTCAGAAAATCGTTTTTATTAATTTTCCGCGAACATTTTGATTTTAAAAATTTGATTTTCTGGAACAATTTAGAACAAATCTAGAACAACCCGGAACAACTTTTAAAATTTCAAAATTTCAAAAATGGGGTGCTAACTTCACACAGGTCACTATTAGCGCTATTGCATCATTCTATCTTTATCGCTCATCAGATCGCTGAGATCGCTGGTTGACCGCTTATTTGCCACTAAGACGGTCTGGCGACAAAGTGAATCGGCGGATAACTTGACGAGAATACTCGATTATTACTTCTGACTTCATTATGACCAATTCTCCACATACTTCGGCGAGATCTAAATATTGTAAATAGTAGCGTTTGTGATTTGATTCAGTTATTGTAAAGGAAGAAGAGTTTTTGTAATGCGTTACCGGTTTGGATTTTTAATATCCTGAAGAAGGCCAAGTTAGGCCGAAACGTCGACTGACTGTATACTTCGAAATTATTTAATACATTTTTAACATCTTGAAGTGCTCGAAATTGGCCGTTTTTTGTATTTATATTGATATTCATGTAACTATGAACGTAAATTTTCTTTAGAAGATTTACCAGGTGATTTGTATTTTGGTGACCATATTTATAAATTAGTTGGGGCCATTGAACATATTCCAGCAATAAGTGAGAGTGCTGTATCCCACTATCAAGCATTAATTTTGAGAAATCGAAACAAATTAGGTTCATGGGAACTTCATGACGGTCTATCCCCCACGGCAAAACCACGCAAACTTAATAAACGAGAAAAAAAACAAAAAAGATGTATACCTGTCCTTTTTTATATAAAGTCTGACAAAACTTATGCTAGTGTTTAAATCTAATTCGAGCATAACATTAACAAAAAAATTATTACTGGCGAAATTTTTTTTTATCCATTTTACTATATAAAAATATTTTAATTTTTACGTTGAAAATAAATAATAAAAATTTATCTAATAACTGCGTTACCTTACAAAAATACACATTAATATAGAATAATTAATTTTTTTGTTATATATTATTATTTGCTGAATATTATATTCATGTGTATGATATATACATATATACATATGTATACATTAATATTATTATGATGAATCTATGTACGAAAAGTATTAGAAAGTAATTATATTGTCATCGTATAAAAGAAAACTTACTTACCGAAGCTTACTTTTTAAATTATAAGAAGAAATAATTCGGAATTACGGACTGCAATGTATACGCTGCGTACTATCGCGTATAGCAAGCAGCTGATCCTAGCAAGCGCTCCCCGTAATCACCTGCGTCGGACGATGAGTTGCGTCGTCCCTGCCTACATTCCATATTCGGTTCGTAATTCGCTAACTATTTCGTCTCAGAATAAAGTCAGGAATACGACGAACGGTTGTTTTGAATCACCTTGTATATCTACAATAATTTTTTACTACAAAGAAAAACTTTTGTAATACAAACTACTACAAACGATTTGTGATAGAAATTCGATACCGTTGAAGTTCTCATTGTATATTAATTTTCAATTATCAATAAATAATTTATAAGTTTTTTATTTTTCAAGTACAAACAAAAATTTTTGTACTACAAACAATTCTAAAACACATGGCGCAAGCGGATTCGAGATATCTTTAAAACTGACAAAGATACGTAATTTATTTATTACAAATACATTGTAACTTTTAAACTATTCCACTACAAACGAAATTATTGTTACTACAAACGACTCTAAAACACATAGCGCAACGAATTTAAGATATCTCAATTTTAGGTAAGAGTAATTTTTTTCAATTTGTTTTTTTTTAATAAATAAAACTACAAACGAAGTAATTGTTACTACAAACAACTACAAACGATTCTAAAACACATAGCGCAAGCGGATTTCAGATATCTCAATTTTGGGTAAGAGTAATTTTTTAAATTTTTCGTTATTTCCAAATGGATAAAACTACAAACGAAATTATTGTTACTACAAACAACTACAAACGATTCTAAAACACAGCGCAAACGGATTTGAGATATCAATTTTAGCTAAGAGTAATTTTTTTAAATTTGTTTTTTTTTTAATGGATAAAACTACAAACGAAATTATTGTTACTACAAACAACTACAAACGATTCTAAAACACATGGCGCAAGCGGATTCGAGATATCTCTAAAATTGACAAAGATACGTTATTTGTTTATTGCAAATACGTTGTAACTTTTAAATTATTCCACTATAAACGAAATTCTTGTTACTACAAACAACTACAAACGATTCTAAAACACATAGCGCAAGCGGATTCGAGATATCTTTAAAATTAACAAAGATACGTAATTTGTTTATTACAAATACATTGCAACTTTTAAATTATTCCACTACAAACGAAATTATTGTTACTACAAACAACTACAAACGATTCTAAAACACATGGCGCAAGCGGATTTGAGATATCTCAATTTTAGTTAAGAGTAATTTTTTTAAATTTGTTTTTTTTTAATGGATAAAACTACAAACGAAATTATTGTTACTACAAACAACTACAAACGATTCTAAAACACATGGCGCAAGCTTCAGGTATCTCAATTTTGGGTAAGAGTGATTTTTAAAATTTTTCGTTATTTCCAAATGGATAAAACTACAAACAAAATTATTGTTACTACAAACAACTGCAAAGAAAATGCTACAATTTCCTGTAGTTAAAAATTCATTTTGATAAAGTCGGGTGCCAACTTCACGGAACTCTTCATGGGACGGCAGGACCCGTTTGGCGGCGTACTGAACACACGCACACAAACACGCATGCACCTAAAAGGGCAAACGCAATAACCTAAAAAGTGAAACAAAGTCCAGATCAAGGAGGTGGAGCGTATATGTCGGGAGAGCAACTTTACAATCCGGAGCGCGTAAAGAATTTCCTGAAGGAAGCAAAGC
Organism: Temnothorax nylanderi; assembly: GCF_030848795.1. Classification (NCBI taxonomy): domain Eukaryota; kingdom Metazoa; phylum Arthropoda; class Insecta; order Hymenoptera; family Formicidae; genus Temnothorax; species Temnothorax nylanderi. The sequence goes on along the minus strand of NW_027249469.1, from coordinate 36,031 downwards.
TGTCCGATCAATTGCCTTTGATAATCGTGTGCGATCGATTCGACTTTGTTCACGATCTCGTTCTCTACCTTTATCGCAATAACTTACAAAAGTACATCGAGATATACGTCCAGAAGGTAAATCCGTCGCATCTCCCGGTGGTCGTGGGTGGTCTACTGGACGTTGACTGCTCGGAAAATATCATTAAGAATCTGATCCTGGTGGTGCGAGGACAATTCTCCACCGACGAACTGGTCGAGGAGGTAGAAAAGAGAAATCGGCTGAAGCTGTTGCTACCGTGGTTGGAATCTCGCGTTCACGAGGGCTGCGTGGAGTCGGCTACGCACAACGCGCTGGCCAAGATTTACATCGACAGCAACAATAATCCCGAAAGATTTCTCAAGGAAAATCAATTCTACGACAGTAGAGTTTACACAAGCCGGTTGTTTATGAACTCATTACAATTATATAAAGGATTTTCTACTTGATATTACATTTTCTTTATATGTAATAAGGTACATGTAAGGTATATATTGTTGCGTGCGTGCCGCCCGGTATGCTTTTCGTATCTCCGAGCTGAAGCGTGCAGCGAGCAGTCTTTCCGTCAAGTCGCGAAGCGTCCCCTTGATAGTTAGGGAGCTGGGTGCCAAAATTTCTATATGATTTGTTCATGTGGCAGACATTATTAATAGCGATAATTGTACCATAAGAAACATTAAGGACCGCGTCTGCCACCATGGTAGCGCTGCGTTGTCAATTGACAGCGCTTCGAATTTGTTTTAAAAAAAAGAGGGTACTATATGATTTGTTCATGTCTGCCTCTGAGGCTGATGTTCAGAATCCTTCTGAAAACGAAGAAAATCGAAGAGGCAGACATCCAGGGCTCTGACTTTTGTAGTAATCAATTTTTCAAGTTTTTTTTATGATTTAAAAAAGTGTATATGAAGTGTACACTTGGCAGACCTGAATTGTTCGATTAAAGACAATGTGAAGGACCACAGAAAAATGGTCTGCCAGCATGTTGCCTCTGCGTTGTCAATTGACAGCGCTTCAAAAATGTAAAAAAAAGGTGTGCTATATCATGTGTTCATGTCTGCCTCTTGGACTGATGTTTAGATTTCTTATAAAAAAGAAGAAAATCGATGAGGCAGACATCCAGGCCTCTGATATTCCAAAGGCAGACCATTTGAATATATTTTTGAAAAACTCGACACTCGCGCCAAGCTACAAGTGCTTTTTTTTTTACTTTTTTATTACCTGTTGGGTTGAGTTAATAAAAATTACTAAACAAAATAATAATAGTAAAACTATTAATAATAACAATAATCAGCCGTAATACCCGCTTTCCTTTGATTCTCCTTGAATTTCAAAAAATTGTACAGTTCAAAATTAGTGAGCAAAATGTCTGCCAAATTTTTTTCGTATTCAGGGAGTCATAATGAATCGAATGGACGCAACTAGAACCATGAGCAAATGACTTAATAGAGCTTTTTTTTACATTTTTACAACTACGTCCCGTGATAATGCAGAGCCCTGGATGTTTGCCTCATGGATTTTCTTCGTTTTCAGGATGATTTTGACCATCAGCCTCAGAGGCAGACATGAGCAAATGATTTTTAGTACCCATTTTTTTTTTACAATTTTGAAGCGCTGTAACGCAAAAACGCAGCGACGTAGGATCTTAATTGACTGGACCAAATCGATTCGTATTGATCTGAACTTTAATCCCTATCGATATGAAACATGAACAAATCATATACCGATTTGGCACCCAGCTCCCTAACTATTGGAGGCAGGTCATGCACGTATTGACCAAAGCCTCTATATCTGCATCTATGTTCGGCCACCAAACGTATGACCTTGCGAGCATTTTAATTTTAACAATGCCTAAGTGCGATTGATGTAATTCATTTAATACGTCTGCTTTTAACGACTCTGGAATAATTAGTCGGTGACTCCATAATAAACAACCGTCATCTAATGATAGATCAACTCGTTTATTATAAAAATTTCTTTCAGCTCGAGATAACACGTTTGTGTTCGCTGGCCATCCGTTAATCATATAATTTTTTATTTTCTTTAATAATTCATCTTTTTCAACTTCAGACGCGACTGCCTTATAATCTAGGACCGAAATGCCTTCTTTTATATAATACAATGGTGTGAAGTCGGAATTGAAAACGTCCATTTCGTCCTTTATCGGTAACCGTGATAGCGCATCGCAATTACCATTTTGCTCAGATTTAATATATTCAATGTTATATCTAAAGCCTGATAAAAAATAAGACCATCTTTGTAGTCGATTAGCTGCGGTCAGCGGAATACCTGCTTTCGGTCCGAATATGTATTGCAGCGGCTTATGGTCCGTGCGCAGCGTAATCTCTCTACCAAAAATATAATCATAAAATAGTTTGAAACCGAATACTATAGCAGCTGCTTCTTTATCTATTATTGCTCTGCTACTCTCTTTAGCAGGGATCTTTTTTGATGCAAATGCGATTGGGCGCTCCAGCCCATCTTTATACTTGTGAGAGAGGATAGCCGACAGACCATAATCCGACGCATCGCAAGCTAAAATTAATTCAACATTTGGATCGTAATGGGCCAGAATGGTTGGAGAAACCAATTCTCTTTTGACCCATTTAAACGCATTTTCACACTTATCCGTCCACGTATATTTCTCTTTACTTGCGCATTCGTACAATGCACTTAATTTTTCTGCACGATTTTGCAAAAATTTCGCATAGAAATTAATCAAGCCCAAAAACGATTGTAATTGTTTTTTATTTTCCGGGCGCGGCGCTTCTAACATCGCTTTAACCTTCGTATAAGACTTGTAAGCCGTTCTTGTCGATTACGTGCCCAAGGAGGTCAATTTTACTTTGCATAAATTTACATTTTTCTTTATTGATTCTTAAACCGTGTTGTTCCATCCGTTTGCAAACTTCTCTTAAATTATTTAAATGTTCTTTATCGTTTCGGCCAGTTATATAAATGTTATCAAGGTACGCGATTACGTTCGGAATCCCTTGTAATATTGAATCCATTATTTCTTGAAATTCACCCGGACACGTCGATACGCCTTCTGGCATTTTTGTATATGTAAGCAGTCCTTGGTGCGTCGTAATCGTCAAGTACTTTTGACTATCTTTTTCAACGGGAACTTGCATTTACGCGTGAGGCATGTCTAATTCTGTAAATTTCTCGCCTCCTTGCATTGCCGCGAACACGTCCTCGATTTTTGGTAGCGGTTTTCTATTTATGATTATATGCGGATTCAAGGTTAACTTAAAATCGCCGCATATTCGTATTGAACCGTCTTTTTTTACAATCGGTACTATGGGGGTTGCCCATTCACTTACTTCAACCGGAATTAAATGATTTAATTTTTTTAACCTATCGATTTCATTTTCGATAAGCGTTTTCATCGCATATGGCACATGTCTTGCTTTCAAGGCAACGGGCTTCGCGCCGTCCTTTAAGTGTATTTGTAAATATCCCTTGTTGAAACATCCCGGGGATTTTCCGAACAAGACACTAAACTCGTTTAGTATAGATTCCTCAACTGAATTTAATTTTAAAATTTTATTTGAAAAATCTTTAAGCGGCCACAAGCCTAAAATTTTTAACCAACGTCTACCAATCAACGGTGGTCCCGTGCCTTCGAAAACAAAACAGTCCAATTTATACTTGTCGTTATTAAACGATACGTGTAATTTATCTAGCATTCCCATTGGTTTTATAACATGATCGTCATAACAAAATAAATGTTTATGTCGATTAACTAATACTTCGTCCGCAAAAATTTCGTCTTTAATTTTCTTAGAAATTACTGTTTCATACGTTCCGGTATCAATTTCAAAATTAATTATTCTTCCGTTTACTTTTAATTGCAAAAATGCAGGCTCTGCTACAATTAAATTACGCGTATTACTAGAGTTACGAAAATGATAATTCCTACTTTCACGCAATGAGAAAAAATCGTCATTACCGCTTGAACGTTTGCTTTCGTCTTCTGTCTTCATTGACGTACCTAGCTCCATGTATTTGATCGCCTTGCTGTCCTTTTCTCTGCATACATTCGAAAGGTGCCCTCTGCGATGACAAATATTACATTCCTTGTAGCGATGCTTACAATCCGATGCCTTGTGGTTCTTTCCACCACAGCAATAACACAAGAAATTCCGCTGCTCTTCATGTTTATTCGTTTGCTGGGTATTCGTGTGCTTGCCCTTGACATTCTTCCTGTTCTGTTTATTGAACGTCTTGCCTTTCGAGCGATTCAATTTAAACATTTGTTCGTTACCTTTATCCGGCGATTTTGCTGACTTTTCTGCATTCTTTACAGCACTTTCGCGAGCCAACGCGTCCTTCAAAGCTTCATCAAACGTTAACTTAGTTTTCTTGAATAGTTCCACTTTAGTGTCGTAGTCTCGTATACCACACACGAACTGGTCTCGGAGCGAGATCGTCGCATCTTCAAAGTTACAATTTAATGCCAGTTTTTTTAATCTTGCTGCAAAGCTTGCCACTGTTTCTGTAAGCTCTTGTCTAGCTTGATGAAAGTTATATCTTTCCATGACTTCCGATGGCGGCGGGTTTAACTGGTCGCCGAATAACTTTTTCAACTCTTCGTAAGTTTTTTCTATCGGTTTTGTTGGCGCGCACAAATTACGTATCAGTTTGTACGCCTCGTCGTCTAATCTCGTTAGCAATACTGATGCCCTTTTTTCTTCTGCTACGTCCTTGGCTGCGAATTAGATTTCCAGACGTTCTATGAAAGTGTTCCAATCACCTTTCTCGAGACAAAATTCCAATTTTGTCGCTTCGTTTGTCATAGTGGATTCTTCACTATCACTGTGATTGTCTTCACTCTCGTCTGTCGCACTCTCGAAGCTCTCTCCTTCTTCTTGAGTTTCCTCGTCTTCTTGTTCTCGTTTTTCCTCACTTTCCTCGACCTCTACTTTTACTGCGTTTCTTAGTACTTTTCTTAATTCATCTAGTTTCTGATTTACGTCGTGAGCAATATTTCTTCTTTCCAATTCTTGAATAACTTGCTCCTTCTTTAGTTCGTAAATCCAACTGAACATCTGTACGTCCACTATAGTGTTTTCCTGTATTTTTACACTATAGTACACTTGTTTTTCAACCGCGTTTTCCGATTTTCCTCGTCGCTAGTTGTTATGTTCGTGAGGTAGGAGAAAAGGGAAACAGTTAACAAGAACACACAGTATGACATCAACAGAAAGTATATTGTAAGAAGCGATGGAATGTATAGGGACTCGAGTACGCCGTGTGAATGGCTCGGTAGTCCCAGCGAGAGTGAGTGTCGCTCGCCCGCACGCACGCTGTTGCCACGCGCGTAAACTCACACATATGACCCTGAGAGTTACTTCCGTAACTTACAAACAGTTACAGAGATGCTACTCGCATACACTACACATTTCATCTCAATTATATCCACCTATGTATCATATATATACATAAGTATACACCGTAGAGGAAAGCTAACCTCAAAAGGGCTCACGGGGGGGTACACACTCACCCTAGGCAAAATACATTTCAATTGAGCAATTATCAAGTATAATAAAGGCTGTCAACCAATCTGACATAAATTCAATCATTTATTGCCAGCAATAAATATTAAATACAGTAAGACAACAAACAGTACACACTTCACCAAGCAACTATCTATTCGACAGAACACAATCAATATTTACTTGTCAAAACAGCAAACGATACACGTATTTCGCAGGCCAATTTATTAAAGCCACCGTTATCGTTATCATTAAGATAATGGTACCGCAGATGATCTTACAGAGCTATCCTATGTTTAAATTATGCACCTGTCTGACGCATGAGTTCCATCATAACTTACTAAACTATTTAACAATTCGCGTACAATCCAGAACAGTATAAATAAATATAAACTGAGTAAGCTAAGTACTAATTCGAATCCGTGAACAACGTACAGTAAAATGCTATATCAAGCATAGAAACCGTCTCATCGTGAGCATAACAAAAAATATGTTTCAAACGGAGAGCACTCCCGAAGTCGATACGCTTCACCCGGGAAATAGCAATCCGACTGCCGTCCTAAATATATCCAGCATACGGCCTGACAATACTCCTGACAGATGGCCTGACAATTTCCTGACAGACTGCCTGACAATTCTGACAGAAGTCGTGACAGGGGACCCAGACAGAAGTCCCGACAAACATCCTGACACATGCCGTCAGGCACCCCAGCAGCCATCCTGATGGCAAATGCGATCGTCGTCCCGGCAGCCACCCGGACACAGTCCTCAGGGGAGAGCAAGGTCTCATCCCGTCCCCACGATAAGCACACAAACTCGAACTGTACGCAATGTAAGTTAGTTACATCCGCGATGATCACCAGCGAAACAGGGAGTCGGTCTGGCGGTGCCGGCCTCCACACGCAAAGCATGTTCAAGCGAGAGTTATGTTGCTCATTGTGAGACCCGACGATGCCAATCCCGCACATACGTGAAAGATTGCCAACATTAAAGTCAAAGTTCGATCGAGGCACTCCGAGTACAAAGTCAGCCATAATCGCGAAAAATAAACGTAAACGTGACTCGACGCGCGGCCATAATATATCTCCATGGCCATCTTGATCGCGAACGTCTCGAAAGTCGGCCATTATAATAAGTATTCACTGTTGTACACGAGGCAGATCCACCTCGATCTTCCAAAATGGCCGTATAACGGCACATATAGAGAACATAAAATTAAACGTACATTTCTCACACATAACAGTCAAAACTCACCAAAAATTATTATGAAACATACAAAAAACGTCCTTCTTATCATAATAACGTCCGTATATTCCTATAAATAGGCCCATCAACTTCATATAGGCTCGTCAGTTCCATATCAAAATCATCATAAGTCTGCCATATGCTCATAATGCGAGGTGTTCTCCCAGTAATTAAGTATAGATCTCAGCCAATAATTATGGGATATCAGTGATAATATATATATCCTCAGATACTCCTGTGATCCTAGTATGGAATTACAGTCAAATTTCCAAAGATACAAGGCGGATTAAGATTATATTAGGATCTTAATAGACACTATGAGACATGACATCGTGACGTGGCAGAAAGTTAATGTTCAATTTTGGCAAAAATTCACAGAAGTCACTTATAATATACATATAGCGAGATGCACAAAAACGTCCGGCAATAAATTAAAGTCTAGGTTGTCAATAAATTATACGGATTGTTAAAATATCCGAGTATTTCAAGTGGATGCGACTCATATGTAATATACATGGGCGTGCCCGTATGCGAAACGAAAATGTCAATAACTTCCATAAATTAAGTTCGAATATCAAAAGTTATATGTCATTCAACGTATTTTCGCAGCACAGATCACCACTAATAAAAAATTTTTTTCCGGAAAATTACGAAGTTCAAGTATACTTGTATAGAACTTATACGGAGCGCTCGCGGGACACGTCCGTTCCCTACGAAGGCCCCTGCCAGTCTCAAGAGACCGATGTTTGGGATAAGCTGTGCACCAGAAATATACCACCGGATTATGACACAAACTCTGCAGGGATTAGAAGGCGTGTTAGTTTTTCTGGACGACGTCTTAGTATACGGGAAGAATAAGGAGGAACACGACGCGAAGCTCAAGAAGGTACTACAGAGACTACGCGAAAAAGGACTCACATTAAATAAAGAAAAATGTAAATTTCGGAGGTCAGACGTGGTATTCTTGGGACATGACATTTCGAAGAAAGGTATTAAACCGTCAGAAAACAAGATTTAGCAACAAGGAGTGAACCGCTGCGCAAACTTACTAGGAAAAATGCTGTGTTCAAATGGGGTCAGCCGCAGGAAGAATCATTTCAAGATCTAAAAAAATGCATAGTACAACCAGGAATCTTAGAGTTCTACGCCAAAGATGCTGAAACCAAAATAATCGCAGATGCCAGTCCTGTGGGGCTTGGAGCCGTGCTTATCCAAATGCAGGAAGGAGAGCCACGTGCAATTCGTTACGCAAGCAGGACTTTGATTGACGTAGAAAGGAGGTATTCGCAAACTGAGAAGGAAGCGTTAGCTCTGGTTTGGGCATGCGAAAAATTTCATTGGTACCTGTACGGGAAAGATTTTGAACTATATACGGATCACAAACCGTTCGAAACAATATTTAACCCGAGATCGAAGCCATGTGCGAGAATTGAAAGATGGGTTTTGAGACTTCAGCCATATAAATTTCGAGTGGTGTACAAGAGTGGGAAATCGAACATCGCCGACCCACTGTCTAGACTACTGGATACGCGTCAAGTAACCCAAGAACACGAATTCGAAGAACAAATACGACGAATTATCGAAGCTTCAGTACCAAAAATGTGCTCGATAAAAGAAATAGAGGAAGCAACAGGAGAGGACATAGAGCTGCAAGAACTTCGGAAATGCATCGAGACAGCTGTTTGGACACCTGAAATAAAGAAATACGAGCTGATAAAGGAGGAGCTTAGTAACATTAATGGGATTATCGTGAGGGGAACCCGTATCGTCATACCAAAAGTGTTGCAGCGAAGGATGCTGGAGTTAGCACACGAGGGACACTTGGGCATCGTCGGCACGAAACAACGATTACGATCGAAAGTCTGGTGGAAAACGATGGATAAGGATGCCGAACGGTGGGTGAAGACGTGTCACAGTTGCCAGATCACTGCACTACCAGAGCCTCCAGAGCCTATGACGAGGAGCGACTTGCCAGAGAAACCGTCGGAACAGGTTTCAATAGATTATTTAGGTCCACTGCCGTCAGGGCACTATTTGCTGGTTATCGTAGACTATTACAGTCGCTATTACGAGGTGGAGATCACATGGACCATGGTTGCGGAGGATCTCATGTTTCGACTACAGGTAATTTTTGCTCGTTTTGGGATTCCCAAGGTTTTGATTAGTGACAATGGCGGGACGTTCCGGGATGAGAACTTCAAGAGGTTCCTTCGTGAGTATGGAATACACCATCGGTTCACGACACCACTCTGGCCACAGGCGAACGGTGAAGTGGAACGCCAAAACAGATCCATTCTGAAGAGACTTCGCATCGCGCAAGCGGAACGGCAACCTTGGAAGAACGAATTGTATAGGGGAGACCGGGGCTAAACAGTCCGTTTTTTTTCGGTGCCGATTTTTAACAACAAAATAAATAATTGTAGTTAAAAGTGGTATACCACTGTAAAGAGTAAACCTTTAACTACAAAATTTATATAGGAAATTTTTGTCTACGTCGCTTTGTTTAACCGGTATAGAGCAAAAACGACAACGGTGGAAAAATTGAAATCTCAAAAATGCCGGGGTATAACAGTCTGCACTGCATTTTCAATACATATACGTACATCTAATTCTAAAAAATAATAGGATACATGCAATAATTGTTTTTTAAGAGAAAAATATAAAAATTTATTTAAAATTTTTATGCGAAACATTATTAAAAAATAGTTACGAGGGTTTTTCTTTCCGCAGAAGTCACTCGCCCGACTTGTTTCACTCCTCGACGTCCGATGACTCTATTCGGTGTCTGAACGGTTGTAATTCCCGTCTCATCCATATTCCATATGCAGTGAGCCCGAAAATGCCTTGGAAATGCACCCGGACTGCTTACTGACCGATTAGCCCCAAACACAAGTTTCAGGTTTGATCGCCCACGAAATATTAGACATCAACGATAATGAAAAAACTACACTGGATTCGTGTTCAGCATGCATTACTCTTTATAATCACGTACCTAGAGATTTGGAGAGCAAATATTATTGCAGATATTACAAAATTTCCACGCGCAGAAAATGTAACTTTCACCTTTCGAAAACACGTTTGCCCTCGTAAAAATCATAACACGGCAGGTAACCTGCCGAAACTCCGTTGGTCACATGGGTACTATAAGCAGCGTTTACAATGTTAATAGCGAGTTCGCACAATATACAGGTTCCGAGATATTTGATTAGACGTATTTACCCCGTAGACGTTTTAGCCCCGGTCTCCCCTAAGTATCTATTGGCATATCGAGAAACACCGCATGCGACTACGGGGGTAGCACCATCTCAGCTCATGTTCGGGCGTAAAATTCGGTCGAAATTACCAGAAATCAACAGTGTGGAGAAGCAATACCTCGACGAAGAAATACGCGATAGAGATCGAGAGAAGAAAGAAGAGGGGAAGAGGTACGCGGATGCGCGCCGACGGGCAAGAACGAGCACGATCAATCGAGGCGATTTAGTGCTGGTAGCGCAACCAAAGCAAAATAAACTTTCAACACCGTTCAATCCTGTTCCTATGCGAGTCATCGAAAGGTCTGGGAAGTCAGTAGTGTTTGAGACACCGGAAGGAAACCAGTATGAACGGAATACTTCTTTTCTTAAACAGTTCGCCCAAAGAGAGTCGGAACCACAACAGGCAAATACAAGCAGAGTCGGAGTAGAGCCAGCCTCGGAGACACCAGTTGCAGGAAGTAGTAACCGCAGTGGAAATTCTACACCGAGAAAGGTCTCGGAGATAGGCAGCTCATCAGCACAAGAGGATCGACCGACACGAGAACGTCGAGTGACAGCGAAACCTGCGTGGATGAAAGACTATGTCTGTTCATGATGATTGCGTTGTCAAAGAGGAAGTAGAGGTGATATTTGGTTGCTATTCAGTTTTGTTGTGGTACTGTCGATGTGGACAAATAATAGTTAAGCGATAGTTTTGTTTAAAGGATAGAGTCAATTACATTTTATTCAGAATAATAATTTAGATGGAGCGCAAATTTATGTTTCGTGTAGGTATAATCAATATCAGCATTAAAGTTATTTTAGTTTCGGCTCAGCGCAAATACGAGAGGATTGCAATATTGTTTTTTAAGTAAAAAAGGAAGAGAGTGTAGTATTCTAAGGTTGGCACTGTAAAGTATGGAGGTTGGCAGGGGAGGCAGGAGAATAAAGATGGCGAAGTAAGCAACCCATAACAAGGAGCGTCAAGTTATTAATACCCCGACTGACGAAATACATAAAGATTACAATATTCACAATATTTTCCTTTTGAGTGCCAGTCTTGGCAAATTAAGTGTAGGTACTTTACATATCACATTTTGTGACGCCAAGTTTATTTCTGCCAATTACATTTAACATTCTATATTTTCGGTTGAAATATTCTTAAATATCTAAAATGCTACTGAACAAACCATTTGTATAAATATTTACGTAAAACTCCCTTATTGGAAGTCATATATAGTCTATTATGTGCATTTTAGATACCACATTCTATGATATCAAGTTATTTTTGCCAACTATCTTTTATGACATCTATATTGGGATGAAATATGCTCAAAAGTATAAAACAACAATAGATATACCATCCCTGTAGATACATTTGCAATATTCTTCTTTTTTAAGTGCCAGTTTTGGTCAACTAACAATAAGTGTACTTTACACGTCACATTTCGTGACACCAAGTTGTTTCGTCAACTACATCTGATATTTCATATTTCCGGTTTAAACACTGTTGATGTAGTTTTACGCGTGTTTGCTTCCGTAGGTAAAGTAGCATGCGAATATGCCGAAGTCTCTCTAGGGTCGACTAGGCTGATCGATCGACGATCTACGCGAACGGCTCAGTAGCTCTAACGCACGCATTGGAAGCGGCTAGTCACGTATATATAAGCGTTGTGTATCAAATATATATCAAGTGTGTTAATTTGCAATTAACAACTCGGCTTTCATTATTCCTGACTCCTCTTCTTACACTCGTTAGCGTCAACAGGTTATGGGCCCAGCACCCTAACTGAGCACAAGGTGTGAGGAAGCGAGGGAATTTTGGAGCAAGTGCGAAAGTCGAGATAGCTGAGTGGCGGCCATTGTGTGCCGCACGTGTTCGTCGAGAAAAACCGTCGCGTTCGTGCGTGTGTCGGAATCGAAAATGACGGACGAGATCTCAGCGCGGAATATAACAAAATTTAACGGATCGAACTTCCAGGGTTGGAAATTCCAAGTAAACTCGTTATTTTTGGCTTATGGTATACGTGACGTCGTGGATGGCACGCGAACGATGCCGGCTGGGCCGGCTGACGAGTCGGCGAGGAAAACGTGGCTGAAAGACAATGCGCGTGCGATGTTTCTGATATCGTCGTCGATCGAATATCGAGAGCTGGAACCGTTGTTGGTGTGCAGCACGGCCAAAGAGATGTGGGATAAGTTGTCTCGCATTCACGAACAGAAATCTTCGGCGAATAAGCTGTTGCTTACGCAGAGATTTCATGAGTATCGGACGTCTCCAGGAGACACCGTGGTTCAACACATCGCGAAAGTGCAGAACATGGCCGCAAAATTGCGGGATGTGGGTGAAACGGTTTCCGACGTGACTATTATGGCGAAAGTGCTTGCGAGTTTGTCATCGAAGTATTCAGCGTTCATGACGGCATGGGATAGCGTTGATCCGGGACAGCAAACTATGGAACATCTACAGGACAGACTGATTCGCGAGGAAGCTCGGTTAACCGGTGAAAGTGAACCTGGTGGTGCTTTTTCAGCATTTAGGAAAAATAATGCGGTGAAAAACAAACAATCGGGCGCGAAGTCGAACAATAGAAAACCACGTAAGCCGAAAGAGCAGAAAGACATTGAATGCTTCAAATGCAAAGAAAAGGGACATTATGCGCGGGAGTGTAAGAATAAAAGGCGGGGAAAAGCCGAGAGTGACGGAAACGAATCTTGTGAGTCACGTGACTGTGCTTTCGTGGCAGAGAGAACCGGAACCAAGCGTGGCAGGGTCGGTAACGCAGGGGACACGGGTCCTCCTGCCGATATTGTCGAATCGGTGCTGAACGCTGATCAGAAGGACATCTGGATCACTGACAGCGGGGCATCCAAACATATGACACCGAGGCGCAAGTGGTTCTCCGACTTCACTGAACTGAAAAATAGCGAGCCAATATTTCTGGGCGACAACGAGAAGTGCGACGTCAGTGGCAAGGGTACGATCCAAATTCAGAAGTTTGTGAATGGTGCGTGGCAGAAGGCGCGTATCGAAAATGTTCTGTATGTACCGAGAATGAAGAAAAATCTTTTCTCGGTGGGAGTCTGTACTACGAAAGGCTTCGAGGTCGTGTTTAAAAATGACTCGGTGAAAATCGTGGACGGAAATAAAGTGCTCGCGGCGGGAATCAAGCAGGATAATGAAATTTATCGGATGCTATTTCGAGAAGACAAATCGAAGAACGTTAACGAAGCAAGTGTGGCGACCGCTAATTTGCGTGTGTGGCACAAAAGGCTCGGGCATGCAAATTGTCGTACAGTGCGCGATTTAGTTAACAAAGGACTTGTCAGAGGCGTAAAACTGTCAGATACGGATAAGTTTTTCTGCGATTCTTGCCAAATCGGAAAATCTCATCGGCTAGTGTTTCGAAAGTGTCGCGAGCGGGAATCTACAGTGCCGGGCGAGTTAATGCACACGGACGTGTGTGGTCCCATGTCAGTGGAGACTCCGGGCGGTGCGAGATTTCTATTGACCTTCAAAGACGACGCGACGACCTTTCGATATATCTATTTTCTGAAACACAAGAGCGACGTGTATGAGAAATTCAAAATATTCGATAAAATGATCGAAAATAAATTCAGGAAGACGATGAGGGTACTGCGTTCGGATAACGGTCTGGAGTTCCGCAACAGGAATATGGATAGTTATCTCGAGTCTCGCGGGATAATACGCGAATTTACGGCACCGTATACGCCCGAGCAAAACGGTAAGGCCGAGCGCGATAATCGTACGATTATTGAAGGCGCGAGGACGATGATCCTAGCGAAGGGCCTGCCGTTGAACCTGTGGGCGGAGGCGGCTAATACAACGGTTTACCTCATGAACCGATCGGGAACAGTCGGCGTGCGAAATGGTGCGACGCCATACGAGCTTTGGAATGGCAGGAAGCCAAATCTTCAGCATTTGCGTATATTCGGATCGGAGGCTTTTGTGCACGTGCCGAAGCAGCTGACGACAAAGTTTGACGCACGAGCGAAGAAGATGATATTGGTCGGCTACGATGGAGATTCATCAAACTACCGAGTGTATGATCCGGTATCGAGGAAAGTCACGATATCGCGTGACGTGGTTTTCAACGAGAAAATCGGCAAAACAAAGTTGTCAATTAGCGTCGAGGAAGAAGGTGTGGTTGCTCTGCCGAAGGACAAGCAGGAGGCCCAAGAAAATAAAAGTTCTGAAGAAGACGACGATGAAGTTTTCCTGCCCGCTGACGACGACGAGGTCGAGGTGGTGGATAATCCGAACATTAGAGCGGCGGCAACGCCGAAACGCAGCTTAAGAGACAGAGGAAGGCTGCGACAACCGTCTCGCTACGAAGCAAATGTAGCAGAGCTCGGTGTACCAGTCACTTACGAAGAAGCAATGAAAAGCAAGGAGTCAAAGAAATGGGCCGAAGCTATCGACAGCGAATTCGAGGCTCATGAGGAGAACGGAACGTGGTCGCTGGTAGAAAGAAAACCAGGGATGAAAACGATAGACTCAAAGTGGGTCTTCCGACTCATGAAGGACGAAGCTGGAAATGTATATCGTTACAAGGCACGGCTATGTGCCCGTGGATTCATGCAGCAACACGGAGTGGATTTCAACGAAACCTTTGCGCCGGTCGTAAGGTACGACTCGCTGAGGGTGCTCCTCGCCATGGTTGCAGCTGAGGATCTCGAACTAGCGCAATTTGACGTGCAGACGGCTTTTCTTCACGGAGAACTGGACGAAGAGATATATATGGAGGTTCCGGAAAGTCTCAAGATCGAAGAAAGAAGAAGTGACGCGCGAAATAGTGTCGTGTGTCGTTTGTTAAAATCGCTGTACGGGTTGAAACAGGCACCGAGGTGTTGGAACGAGAAGTTTAGTGCTTTTCTGAAAAAGTATGGCTTCAAAGAAATGGAAGCTGATACATGTATTTACGTAGGCAGTGTCGAGGGAATCCCGGTGTATCTCGCGTTGTTTGTGGATGATGGGCTGATTGCAGCTAGATCTCAGAACGTTCTTGAATCTGTAATCGGACATCTCAGTAGCGCATTTAAGATCACCTTAGGTGACTCAAGTATGTTTGTCGGAGTGCAAATCGAGCGTGATAGGGCAAGAAAGTCGATCTTCCTGCATCAGAGTGCATATGCTAGGCGGGTGGTTGAAAGATTCCGAATGAGTGAGGCGAAAGCGGTCAGCGTTGCGTCGGATCCGCATGTGGTGCTTTATCCGGTGAACGAAAAAGAGAGAGAGTGCGAAAGCGTGCCGTACCGCGAAACTGTAGGCTCACTCATGTTTCTAGCCATCGTATCGCGGCCAGACATTGCGTACTCGGTTAATTCCGTGAGCAAATACTTGAATAAGCATAACAACGAACACTGGAGGGCTGTAAAGCGTATCATCGCGTATCTTGTTGGCACAAGCAAATACGGAGTAGAGTTTCGCGGCGGTGGGGGCTCGTTAAAGTTGGTTGGCTATTCGGACGCGGATTACGCGAGCGACATAGAAACGAGAAAATCAACCACAGGGTATGTTTTCAAACTCGTGAACGGGCCGGTCACGTGGACCTCTCAGAGGCAAAAGCTTGTGACGTTGAGTACCACCGAGGCGGAGTACGTGGCAGCAGCGGCTGCGGCCAGAGAAGCGACCTGGCTTAGAAAACTGATGACAGGTATAGGATATCCATGTGAGAGTGCGACAGAACTTCTTGTAGATAATCAGAGTTCGATAAAACTGGTAAAGAATCCCGAATTTCACCAACGTACGAAACACATAGATATTCGCTACCATTATATCCGCGAAAAGGCAGAGGCGAACGAAATAGCAGTAAAATATGTTTCGTCCGAGAATCAAGAGGCTGATATTTTTACCAAGGCGCTGCCAAGAGAGCGTTTTCGCAGGATGCGTGAAAGTATGGGTGTGATTGAACACGCTTAAACGGTGGGAGTGTTGATGTAGTTTTACGCGTGTTTGCTTCCGTAGGTAAAGTAGCATGCGAATATGCCGAAGTCTCTCTAGCGTCGACTAGGCTGATCGATCGACGATCTACGCGAACGGCTCAGTAGCTCTAACGCACGCATTGGAAGCGGCTAGTCACGTATATATAAGCGTTGTGTATCAAATATATATCAAGTGTGTTAATTTGCAATTAATAACTCGGCTTTCATTATTCCTGACTCCTCTTCTTACACTCGTTAGCGTCAACAAACACTTTAGAAATCAAATACTACTAAATAAATAAATTATATTTACAAATACATACGTAACATCTCTTTTTAGAAATCATTTATAGCTTATTATGTTTAAGTGTCACATTTTATGATGTCAGGATATTTTTTGCTAATTACACAGGCACACAAAAAAAAGTGTCTTGGCCGAGACACTACACTAGTGTATTCCCATGTACTTTTTCCCGCTGAATCCGAATCCGAAGTCAGAATTGTCAGATTGGCTAAAATTTATGAGATAACCACCAAAAAATGCTCAAAAACACGAATTAAAGGCAAAAAAAAAATTGTTTTGGCCGAGACACTACACTACTGTATTCCCATGTATTTTTTCCCGCTGAATACGAATTCGAAGTTAAAACTGACAGACTGGTTCAATATTATGACGTATCCTTAAATTGTTTTTCTGTGGTATCGCACTCTTTTAGATTCAAATGATCGATGCAGAGGGTGTCTTTTACGTTTTTGCCCTCTTTCAGCTACGTCCCTTTTTAGCGTCCAGCAGTAATCTGCCATCATATTTATATCCTACGTTCCTTGATATCGACGTTCCATTTCCTTGATATCTTGATGGAATCGTTCTCCTTGTTCCTCACTGTAGTCTCCAAGATTTTCTGGAAAGCTTTCTATCATATTTATATCCCACGTTCCTTGATATCGACGTTCCATTTCCTTGATATCTTGATGGAATCGTTCTCCTTGTGCCTCACTGAAAGCTTTCCAGAAAATTTTGGAGACTACAGTGAGGCACAAGGAGAACGATTCCATCAAGATATCAAGGAAATGGAACGTCAATATCAAGGAACGTGGGATATAAATATGATGGAAAGCTTTCCAGAAAATCTTGGAGACTACAGTGAGGAACAAGGAGAACGATTCCATCAAGATATCAAGGAAATGGAACGTCGATATCAAGGAACGTGGGATATAAATATGATGGCAGATTACTGCTGGACGCTAAAAAGGGACGTAGCTGAAAGAGGGCAAAAACGTAAAAGACACCCTCTGCATCGATCATTTGAATCTAAAAGAGTGCGATACCACAGAAAAACAATTTAAGGATACGTCATAATATTGAACCAGTCTGTCAGTTTTAACTTCGGATTCGTATTCAGCGGGAAAAAATACATGGGAATACAGTAGTGTAGTGTCTCGGCCAAAACAATTTTTTTTTGCCTTTAATTCGTGTTTTTGAACATTTTTTGTGGTTATCTCATAAATTTTAGCCAATCTGACAATTCTGACTTCGGATTCGGATTCAGCGGGAAAAAGTACATGGGAATACACTAGTTTAGTGTCTCGGCCAAAACACTTTTTTTGTGTGCCTGTGTTACCTTTTGTATTACTTATATCGAGGTGAAATACGTTTGGACGTATAAAATAACAATAACTATCTTTGTAAAACATATTTGCAATATCTTTTTCTGAATGTCACTTGCAGCTAACAGAGTAAATATTATAAGTCATATTTTGGAACTCCAAGTTATCTTGCCTACTATAGGACATATTTCTGGCTAAATATGTTAAAGGAAATACATGCAAACAAATATATAATACTTTATGAGTGCTGGCATGACCAGCTAATCTGCACGCTCACACTTTAGTTATTTAGCTATTAAACTATTATAATAAACTACTGTTCTGAAGATAAACAGTAATATATCTTGCTTGATCTGTATGAATTGACAGATGATTCTGACTTGCAATAGGTATAAGTATTGTTTATTGTGGGTACTGTCCGTGGTTGATGTTACTGGTTGTTAATGTCTTTATGCAATACGGAGAGATTTCGTCGGCGCGCTCGACGACCACTTTTATATGTTATTATAAACTAAAGTTATGAATGAGATAAAGGCTAATAAGCCTAGGATGTGCTGGCGCGTTGAAATGAGATATGTGTTTGTATAATGATAATGTTTTTTCCAGCTAATCCGTGGGAGAAGAAATAATAAACAAATAAACAAACAAACATGAATTTGTATTTTCTTCTTTATTTCCACTTATATACATGAAATCTCTTCGTGAATGTCTTTATGTACTGTTGCTACATCTATACAATTATACACATGTATGCACTTTATTTATTTATGTCTGTTGATTATCATATTGTGGCGGTCAACAGACCACACACACAATCTATCGCGCCTGCAGAACGGCAACCGGTTATACACGTCAAGCCGAGCCGGCGGAACGGTAACCGGTCGTACGCACGCCGAACGCGCGACGAGCACGTGCCATCCGCACGATCAAAACACCGAGAAGAAAATGCCTAACAAGGATTTTCACCACCAGGCGGCTGAGCTTTCTCGCGTTTAAAGTTCGGCAGGCACGGTATATAAAGGGCAGCAGCAAAGGCATCACCGAGCAATTCCACCTCAGTGATCTTCCTGTATGGAAGCCACCGAACGAGAGCTCTGCTTTTGGATAACTCGTGATACTGCGCCGCCGGAATACGCGGCCATCTACTTCACGCACGTCGCCGCCGCCGAAATAGCAGCCTCAGGACACCAGACCGAGGATACAGATCTCGGTCACCGAGCCTTCTACACGCCGCCCGGTACACCTCCGGCTTGGAGGAAGCCCGGCCCGTGGGGACCACGCCAGCCGCTCCACCGTACGCGAACGGCACCGTGCATTATCTGGAGCGAACGTCTGCCACACTAAAGCGCAACCAAACGGCCCTTTTCAGGGCCACATTAGAACACAAACGGCCCTTCTCAGGGCCCTACATATTGTAATATAATGTGTACTGAAAGTTAATTGTTGTTAGTAGGTAAACTATGTTAGTTCTAAATTACTCTGTGTGCGTGCATGCGCGCGCGTGTGTGTGTGTGTGTGTGTGTGTGTGTGTGTGTGTGTGTGATAATCGACAGGATCTCGTTATCGTGAACCGTTTTCGGGGCGCCGCGGGGGTATCGGGTTACACACGGGTATCGGATTTCGCGGGGGTACCGCGTTTTTGCCGCGCCGCGGGAGAGGGGGTCCGCGTTTTCGCCGCGCCGCGAGGTCCGCGTGCAACGACCGCGTTGGTCCGCGCGACGTCTTCTCGTTCGCGTTATCTCCCCCTCGTAGATGTTCTTTCGCGCCCCCGTCCCCCATTCTCGCGCGTCTTCACGGTCGCGGTCTCTCTCTCTCCATCGCTCGCGGTCTCTCTCTCATTCCCGTTCGCGCACGTCTTCTCGTTCGCGCGGTCTCTCTCTCTCCCTCGCTCGCGGTCTCTCTCTCGTTCCCGTTCGCGCGCGTCTTCTCGCTCGCGGCTCCCGTTCGCGTTCTCGCTCACGCTATTTAATCGTTTGGATCTTCGCGATATTTATTTTTAATATTACATTTAAGTAAGCGATAAACGAAGACAGCTTAATTCTAATGACAGGGAATGGGATGAATGGTAAATGAAAAAGAAAAATCGTTTAAACTTTTTACCATATTATAAACTTATTTATTTGTCATGTGGCATGAATTTTGTGTCGACAAGAATTCATACAAATAGGTTAGATTACTATGCACTTTATTCCTCTGATGGGGTTGAAAGACATTTTTAGGGAAGCCAACCCTTTACAAAATCATCTTACAATTACTCGCTTTCTGCCGCCTAAATATATATTGTAGATAAGTTACAAAATTGATATTAACTCTCGACTCTAGAATCCTCGCAGATATTTTTTCTGCGATCTTAAAAATGCAAGTTTGCATTTCAGCCAAGCGTCGCTGCTGCAGGGTGATCACCACCACAGTCCACATATACGTTAAATGTGATATATTTGTCAAGAACATACGTGTTTCGCGACGATTTCATTGCACACGTGCAAAACTGCAAATTTTGCAATTTCGCATAAGTCAATGGAGCGTTATTGTTTTCATGAACATACGTGTCTCGCGATGATTTCATCGAACACGTGTAAAACTGCAAATTTTGCATTTTTTTTCGAAAGGCGCATCCGTACGGATGCTGAGATGAAATTAGATATGATAAAAAAGCAAACGTTGCATTATTAGTAGGATATAAATTGACGAATCTGGGGGATACGCTCAGTGGCCGAGGACTGGAAGTCGCGAGTGCAACAAATTGTGGTAGAAAGAGGAACATGGAGCAAGAGTTGTTGGAGCAATCCACCCTTTTAAATTCGAGGGAAGACTTTGCCGCGTGGGAGCAACGATGCGACGAGTTTATCGAATCGTTGGAAGAACAAAGTCGAATTAAACGGCCGCGATTATCGATCGGTCTTAAACAGTCGTTGGTCGCTTGTATCGCACGACTCGAAGGTCTGAAAGATTCGGTACGTCAACGTTTCGTGCATGTGGGTGCAGGATACAGTGCGAGTGAGACAGGACTTAGATGGCGTGAGATAGATACGGCTTTTGAAAGTCGTATACTGACCGGTGTGGTAATAAATTCCAAACACATCGACCCTCATCAATTTCTCAAAGATGCGAGAGACATTGTACTCATTCATGTGCGAATCGTCATGCAACGACATGAAAATGTAAAAATAAACACAATGTTTAATGGTGAATTTGTTGCGGGCGACAAACGCGCGAATAAAAGTATCGCTACGAGAAACTATGAACTCTTCCGTGAGTCCGATTTGTGTGAGTGGTACAAGCGACACGTCATCGAGCCTACCCAAGCAAAGCTGGAGGAATTCCAGGAACGCGATAGCGGATGGGCGTTGTCGCGTATACTTACTTTGACTGTAAATGTGAACAAATATAATCCATTGCACGCGGGGTGTCTTGTGGAAATACCGCGAGAAATTAAATTGAAGAGAGCGGTGATAAACGTGCGATCAATGGACAATGCATGTTTCGCATGGTCAGTGATGGCGGCTCTGCATCCAGCCCAAATAAATGCAGATCTGCAATCGTCGTATCCTCATTACACGTCGGTACTAAATCTTACAAACATTAAATTTCCAATGACGTTGGATCAAATTAAACGGTTTGAAGATCACAACGAAATCTCCATCAATGTGTACGGTATCGAGAAAAAAAACAAGGAACTTGCGATCTTGCCAATACGGGTTACTGGTCGAAAGATGGACAGGCATGTAAATCTGCTGTACGTGCACGACGACAACGTGGGACATTTTGCGTGGATCAAGAACCTATCCCGCCTCGTGAGCTCGCAATTGAGCAAGAATAGGAACAAAAAATACTTTTGCGATCGGTGAGTATACATTCTAATAAATAATAAAAATAATTTTACGTGAAAGATATATAAAAAAAATTTCATTATTTACAGATGTCTGCACTATTTCTACACGAGCGAGAAATTGGAAGCCCACACCGTCGACTGTCGGGAGATGAACGACTGCGCGATCAAGTTACCGAGCGATAACGACAAGTGGTTGGCTTTCAAGAATCACGGCAGGAAGGAACGAGTTCCGTTTATAGTATACGCCGACCTTGAATGTACCCTGGAGAAGATGGAAGCGGATCCGGAAACGTCCAGGTACACGTATCAACATCATCGCGTATTTAGCATAGGATACTACGTGCGCTGCTCGTACGACGACTCGCTATCAATGTATCGGTTTCGTCGCGATAAGGAGTGCGTCGCGTGGTTCGCCGAGGAGCTAAGACGTTTAGCTCACGACGTAAAGACAATCTTGTCCACTAATGTACCCATGGCGGATTTCACGCGAGACGAGTGGGAAAAGTTTAACAGCGCAACGCACTGTCACGTGTGCGAAAAACCGTTCGAGCCAGACGACGTGCGAGTACGCGATCATTGTCATCTGACCGGTCAGTACAGAGGTCCCGCGCACTCAAACTGTAATCTAAACTATAAAGATTCGCATTGCATTCCCATAGTTTTTCATAATTTATCGGGCTATGACGCGCATTTTATTATAACGGAAATAGCAACAGCGTACGAAGGACATGTAGACTTGCTCCCAATTACAAAAGAGAAATATATTTCGTTTACGAAAAACGTTAAAAGCACCGAAGATAAAGATAAGAAAACTTGCGTCAAATTGCGATTTATCGATTCGTACAAGTTTCTCACCGCTAGTCTCGACAAATTGGCATCATATCTCAGCAAGGATAAACTGCGAATATTGCAACGCGAATTTTGTAAAATATCCGCAGAAAATTTTGATTTGCTGACACGAAAAGGCGTATTTCCGTACGAGTACATTGACTGCGTCGAAAAGTTGGAGGACTCGTGTTTACCACCGCGCGACTCGTTTTATAGTTCATTGACAGGTGACACCGTATCCGAGAGCGATTACGCGCACGCCGTCAACGTCTGGCAGCGGTTCACCATTCGAACGCTCGGTGACTACAGCGATTTATATCTCAAAACCGATGTCTTGCTGTTGGCCGATATCTTTGAAAATTTTCGCGATAGCTGCGTCGCGAGTTATGGACTCGATCCCGCGTATTATTATACTCTACCAGGTTTTACGTGGGATGCTATGTTGAAGCATACGCGTATCAATTTCGAATTGCTCACCGACATTGACATGGTCATGTTTATCGAACGCGGTATACGCGGCGGTTTGAGTCAATGTTCAAACAGATACGCGCTGGCCAACAACAAGTACATGCAGTCGTACGATCCATCGAAACCGTCGTCATATCTGATGTATTTCGACGTAAACAACTTATACGGCTGGGCAATGTGTCAACCATTGCCATACGCAGATTTTCAATGGGTTGACGACGTGACCGATTTTAATGTTATGGATGTCGCGTTGGATTCCACGATAGGCTACATTCTCGAAGTCGACTTGGAATATCCGCAACATCTTCACGACGCGCACACTGACCTACCGTTCTGTCCGACGCGCGATAAACCACCCGGTAAGCGGCAGGACAAGCTCCTCGCAACATTATACGATAAGAAACGTTACGTCATACATTATCGCAACCTGCAGCAGTGCACTCGTCATGGTCTCCGTATATCAAAGATTCACCGCATATTGAAATTCGCGCAATCTCCATGGCTTCGCGATTATATAGAACTTAATACGAAATTTAGAACATTGGCCAAGAATGATTTCGAGAAAAATTTATACAAATTGATGAACAATGCTGTGTTTGGCAAAACCATGGAGAATGTGCGCAATCACGTTGACGTGCGACTCGTGACTCATTGGGAGGGTAGATACGGCGCGGAGGCAATGATCGCGAAACCAAATTTTCATAGCCGAAGCGTCTTTTCGGAGAATTTAGTAGCAATAGAAATGCGAAAACTCGAGGTGAAGTTCGACAAACCAATCTACGTGGGTATGTGCATCCTCGATATATCCAAGACATGTTTGTACGAATTTCACCACGAGTACATGTTACCATTGTATCACGACAAGTGTAAAGTCACGTACACCGATACGGACAGTCTCATTTATCACATCGAGTGCGACGATGTGTATGACACCATGAAGCGCCACATTATTAGATTTGACACTAGCGATTACGCGATCGATAATGCGTACGGTATCCCACTCGCCAATAAAAAAGTACCGGGCTTAATGAAAGACGAAAATAACGGTGCGATAATGACCGAATTCGTCGGGCTTAGAGCAAAGATGTACGCCTTGCGAGTCGACGGTAAGAAAGATACGAAAAAGGCTAAAGGTGTTAAGAGTAACGTCGTAGCCAGGTCGATAACGTTCGACGATTACACGCGATGTCTGCACGACGAAATTGAAATGACGCGACAGCAAGCCTGCATAAGATCCAAACAGCACGAGGTATACACCGTGTCCGAAACGAAAATAGCTCTAAGTCCGTACGATGATAAGGCGATACATTATACCCGGTTCTACCGAGACGCTGCCATGGGGGCATTATAAAATACCTTTGTAAAATACAATTGTAAATACATTTAGATATGTATGAAAATAAATGACTCATTTGTATGTATAATATGTTTTTATATTGTAATAAATTTTTACAATACATTATTCTTGTGTATCCATGAATTGTGTGAATTATCAAATCCTAACCACTTTACATAAACCTCATCCCCCCTTTTGCGCAAAACTTTTTCAACGAGATACACGTCGGGATTGGCAACGCAATGTAACTCGTATTCGTAGAAGCCGCCGGCGACGGGTTTTCCGCAGGAATCTTCCAATAGATACGTCACGGGATTAGTTTTCTGCACTTTGACGATTCTAAACACCTCCGTGGTCCAATTTGGCGTGTATCCTTTCTCGAAGATTGTCTTGAATTTACTCACGCGTACCGAGTCGCCCACTCTGAATCGCGCGGGACCAGCGATCTTTACGTGGCTGTACACCGTTGTTAGGAGCTTGTCGGTGATCGCGGGGGTAACATCGATGGGTCGCATGCCGATAGTTCGATGCTTTCGCGCGTTGTAATCCGATACGAGACCCGACAGCGAATCGATCCATTTGTAATTTCCGTTGAGCGTAAACATTTTCCACATATCGTTCTTGAGCGTGCGATTGAATCGTTCGACGACCGATTCCTTCATTACGGTATAGGTCGAATAGTGATTTATATTATGTTTCTTCAAGAGTTTCTGCACGTTTGCGTTGTAAAATTCTTTGCCCTTGTCAGTCTGCAGATTTTTTGCCGTCTCGAATTATTTTCGCTATCGCCGTAGTAACCTCGGTTCCGCTCTTGGCCTTGAGCGGTACGGCCCATGCGTGCTTGCTCAGCACGTCGATAACGGTGAGTATGTAGTGGTAGCCTCTGTTGAATCGCGTGTATGAACGCATCTTGACCACATCCGCCTGCCACAGGTCATCGTATCCGCGCACTATGACGCGTCTTCGCGAAAAATTTCTTCTCGCAGGAGCGTGTAGTTCTTCCACCAGCCTCCGTTTCTCAGTTGATTGCTTCTTACTAGCCATGACGCTGACGCGCAACTGACGCAGAGATCAGATGTACGTTCTTATCTATTCGCGATGATTCGCAATTACATCTTGAATCATCTTTTGAAGTTCGTTTAGGGTAATTTGCGCGTTATTCTGGAATGTGGCCATCTTTCTCTCAATTTCATCCTGCTGATCCTTCAAATTTGCACGCTCTGCTGCACGTAACGTTTATTGGCTGCATCGCCATCATCTACAGGCGGCGCTATCCGTCGAATCTTGCGCGATTTCGCGTCAAAGTCGGTGGCGACCATGCAAAGAGCGTTATCGCGCACGTAATTTCTGATTAATCCGCTCCATTGATAGTACGGTTCCGCACCGCCTCTTCCGAGCGATATACCAAACTTGTTGATCGGCATTTCGATGTTGATTGAACGACTCGCCGACGCGCGGTTTAATTTATAATAAGTCCAGCCTCGCGAAGTTCCTCGATAATCGACAGGATCTCGTTATCGTGACCGGTGTGACCCGCTAGGCGCGAAGCTTCGAGCAATCGGAGACGATCTACAAGCTCGTTGGGATCGTCCCAATGAACATAGTCGATCTTGTTGTCGTTTAATGTCATGGCACGCGGTATACCTTTTCCAGCTTTTTTACCCGAAATCGACGATGCAATTATATGGTCGATCTTGTTGCCGTTTAATATCGTGGCACGCGGTATACCTTTTCCAGCTTTTTTACCCGAAATCAACGGTGCGATTATTTGTGTGTACTTGTATCCCCTGTTGCCATTTATTCGAGCGTGAGCATCATAATTGCGCTTATGAGCACTCGTCGTCAACAGAATGCTCTTGTATGTTTGCATATCGTCCACCGTGTAGATATCGTCATTGGGAAATTTCTTAAAGATCAACTCGTAAAGACCGCGTGTGCCAGCGTATCGTATGCCGTCGATAATTATGTTGTCCGCGTTGTTCACGTCAAAACGTTTATTACCGAGCATCATTCCATCGTTGCTGAAATAAACGCCGTATACGGTGTCTATACCGCTTTCTTGATCGCCGCTCAGAACTGCCCCGACGTACTTTTGGCCCAATAGACCAAAGTGATCTCGCAACGTTTCTCGACCCTCAGATGTTTGCAACTGCTGTCGAACGGACGTCACGAGTGAGTCATCCGTGGTTTCGAAAACATCTTCGTTTGCGAGTGATTCGAGTATTGTGGGTTGGACGGAAGGCGCAGAGGTTATCGGTGGTTCATTCAATGGACCTGTCGATCGTTTCGATTTATGCGGTTGTAAAATTTTGGTTATTTCGCTCAAATTAGATGGCACATTTATCGATCGTTTCAACGTAACCGGAGTTGAAGCCATTACAGAGTCGTTAAACGAGGCGTTTGGTCGTTTTCGTTTGAACTTTGGCTCTTCGTCTTCCCACACCGTTTCATTCTCAATCTTTGACACGTCAGATTCTTTGCCAACGGTGTTTTCGGCAATCTGCCTTAGAGGCTCGATGATGGGCTTAAAGTGTCTCTCCAACGCGATATCTTCCTCCATTTTGCCAGTTTTCAAGGCGTGATACTTTTTGCGAATCGAATCGCTTGTTTTCGCAATTTGATTTGCTATTCTCTCGCGCTCTCTAATCTCCTCGCCGCTGTCCATGTTGCGATAACGTTGTTCAATCGGCGCGTCGACAACAACTAACCGCGTTTCGGTATCGCAAAGTCGTTAAATCCTTTTCTGTATCGACCATTCGAAATCGCGCTGTCCTTGTCTATCACCACGAATCCATACTTTTGTCGCCAACATGTATCACACAATTTGCTGAAATCATCGTATGACATATCTGTGTTTACGTGATCGTTGCATATGTGTTTCAGATTGGTACCATCCTGTTTAAACAGAATCAATAAATTCGCGTTGTCGCGTATAAGATGCTTCGGTATCTTTGCATACGTCTGACAAAGATAGAAGGAGTCAACGTCGGCGTGCCGGCCCATTGCAAAGTATTCTCTTATCGTATCCTGCTTGTCGCATGCCACGTCATCAAAGATAAAAATAGAATTCGGGAGCGCCTCGCTCGGTGGAATGACGTCACTGTTATTCGAGAACGTAAAGTAGCCAATTTCTTCTATCGGTGTTAGTATATTCTCCAAATATCGGTATTTCGACTGTTGCAGCGATTTCGAGTACACATACACGTTCTCGAAACGTACACCGTGCGGACTTTCCAGCAAGCTTATCAAGACGTTTGTCTTGCCGCAATTCGACGGACCGCAGATGATACCACGTATAGAAATCGGTAGCATGTCTCCATGTTTGCGTACCTCTTTCGTTAACTGTATCCTATCGTCAAAGTTTGTCACTTTGATCGTCCGCGATTGTCGTACAAACCGCATTTTACCTCCCCTCCACAACGAATGAAAAACAGTATCGAGAAAGCTGGCCTATTTATAGAGGCGCGTAGAGCTGATGCTCAGTCTTTAAAATGTTTTTGCTCGTGTCGGATAACAGCGATATTTACGATTTAACCGCCGAGCAGTTAAAGTATATACCAAAGGTCATTCTACTACGGCAGTTTTATAATCATATAGATTATTTGTGGGATAAGCTTCCCGAACATATCAAGGCAGATTCGGAGGTTCAGCAATACCGTCGCTGTTTAATACATTATAATTTGTCGTGTCAGCAAACGCACATCGACGATCCGCCGCCGTTGATAAAAAACTGTGGCGAATGCCGCCGAAGATAGGTCGAGGTCTGTTGAATCGCGCGATAAACGCGCTTCCGATCGCATTACACATTCCCGGCTATCAATTTTGCGGTCCGGGAACTCATTTAGAAACACGATTGGCAAGAGGTGATCAGGGTATTAATCCATTGGACGCAGCGTGTCGCGAGCACGACATAGCCTACTCGCGTAGCAGCGATCTCGCAGAACGACACGTGGCAGACAATATACTTGCCGCGAAAGCGCGAAAACGTGTCACCGCGAACGATTCGACTCTCGGAGAGAGAGCTGCAGCTACAGCCGTCTGGGCGGCCATGAAGGCTAAAACGAAACTCGGTATGGGTTTGAAAACGAAGAAAAAGAAGAAGAACAAGCGAATACTTCCGATAGCGAAACGCGGTGGTATTCTACCGATCCTGCCGTTATTAGGGGTTCTCGGTTCGTTGGTCGGCGGAGCGGCGGGAGTCGCAAAGGCCGTGAACGATAACAAAGCCGCGCGACGTCAGCTGGAAGAGATGCAACGTCACAATCGCGCCATGGAAGGTCACGGACTTTATCTCGCTCCGTACAAACGCGGACGGGGAGTCTCGAGAAAAAAAAAAACGTCGAAGAGACGCTAAAAATCCCCAAGGGTGTAACTACCAACGTACAACTGCAACAATTGGCAAAGCGTATGCGCATTCCATATTTTCGAGGTATTTTCATGCGCGACTCGTTACCGATCGGCGGTGTACGTCGAAACGAAAGCGGTATCGTGAATTTGGATAATACTGAGGGACCGGGTACTCACTGGGTGGCGTACGCGAAGAGGGGAGATCGTGCCATATATTTCGACAGTTTTGGCAATCTTCGACCACCGAGAGAATTGGCGCAGTATCTAAAGAACAATGTAATAGAGTACAATCGCACGCCATATCAGCGATACGATCAGAGCAATTGTGGACAACTGTGTCTGCGTTTTCTACAGTCGGCTGACAATCAATTTAAAGACCGGCGTTACGCCGTTTAATCTCAGTATTCATTCAAACATGTCACTGACATTTACGCTCACCGGCAAGAGCAGCATCCTCGCGGTAAGCTACTTTCCCGCCGTGGATTTGAGCGATGGCGATTACGAGCTCGGTCTGACAGATTTTGAAACCTATCACACGATACCGAATGTAAATTCGTCGAACAATAAATTCTACTATGACGACGACAAGGAGATTACCATTCCCGAAGGATCGTACGAACTGCGTGATATAGACATGTATCTGAAACGCGCTCTTTTATGGGATCAATCCAATAATGTCTCGATAAATGAAGATGAATCGCACCCATTGATTATTCGGGCTAATAACAATACGATGAAGAGCGAGATCAAGTGCGCTTATCGGATAAATTTCACCAAACCGAACAACATTGGATCGCTGCTGGGATTTTCAGCGAATCGCGTGCTGGAGTCGCGACAATGGCACGAATCGGATGTTCCGATAAATATCATCAACGTAAACATCATTCGCATAGAGTGTAACGTGACCGCGGGTGCGTACAGCAACGACAAGTACGTGCACACGATACACGAGTTTTCACCGAGTGTGCCTCCAGGATATAAGATATCGGAAACGCCGGCACAGGATCATTTACCTTCCGATCATCGTACGGAGCATTTCGGACTTGACGCTTCGCGTCGTGGATCAGGACGGCCGATTGATTGATTTTCGTGGAGAGGAGATCACCGTTAGACTGCATGTACGAAGACGACAGCGATAACGTGAGATGCTCGTACTGAACGAAGCTGAGCAGGTGCAACAGACGAGAAACAAAATTAGAGAGACAATCCGATCGCCAAAGAAGAAACTCACTGCGTCGAACGTTGAATTTCTGAAATCATTGGGTTTCGTCGTACGAAATGGCTAATATCTTAAACATTGGAGGTGAACCGATCTTTGACGACAGCGTCGTCAAGATTGAGACACACACGTACAATCCGTATGCCAACACAACGTTTGGACATAACGATGAGATAAGAATACCCATACAACAACAGGATTTATACACGTTGCCGTGCGAGAGCTTTCTCTACGTTGAAGGAAGATTGACGATAAAGAAAAGGGATGACGAGTCTCAGACAACGCTTGCGAATAATTGTGCAGCGTTCATGTTCGATGAGATTCGATACGAGCTCAACGGTGTGGAGATTGATCGCAACAGAAACGTTGGAATAACCAGTACCATCAAGAACTATGTATCGCTATCGTATAATGATTCTCAACTCATGCGGAATGCTGGATGGGACGTTTCATCGAGCATACCGGAAGGATACTTCAACTTTTGCGTACCGCTCAAGAGGTTGCTGGGCTTTTGCGAGGATTACAAACGCGTGGTTGTTAACGCTCGTCACGAATTAATTTGATACGAGCGCGCAGCGACAACAATTGCATTGTGGGAAATCCGGCGACGGAGCCGGAAATTGAATTGTTTAAAGTACAGTGGCGAATGCCTCACGTCACATTAAACGAGATCAATAAGCTATCCATGCTACGGGCCTTGGAAAGCGGGCGATATCTTAGTGTTAGTTTCCGTTCGTGGGATCTGTACGAGTACCCCATGTTGCAGAGCACGACCAAGCATTCGTGGGCCGTCAAACGGCGACTCAGCTGGAGAAGCCGCGATACGTTATCTTTGCGCTGCAGACCGGGCGCAAGAATATCATGTCTCAAAATGTTAGCGTATTCGATGACTGTAACTTGACCAACGTGAAACTTTATCTAAACTCTGAATTTTATCCGTACGACGACTTGAATCTGGATTTTGGCAAAAATCGATACGCCGTCCTTTTCGATATGTATGCGCGTTTTCGTAAAGCTTATTACGGATACGATTCCAGTGATACGCTTTGCAGCTTGTATACATTCCTGATGGAAGGACCTTTTGTTGTCATCGATTGCTCGCGACAAAACGAATCTGTCAGAGCGCCACCGTGGATGTGCGAATAGAATTTGACTGCAAAGAGAATGTACCGGCAAATACTACCGCCTATTGCCTCATCTTGCATGATCGTGTAATCGAATACTGTCCATTGTCGAACGTAGTGCGCAAAATCATGTAAATTGCAATATCAGCGGGTATTGCGATATAAGAAGCACTGATGTACCGCGATAAGATACAGATTGCTCCGTCGTTTCGTCATGATCGTACCAACGTTTGTCGATCTGCAAGGCTTCACCGTCGGGATGAAATTTGTCGTAAAGGAGGTGGCGGTTCTGAGAAACGGGACCGTTTTGGCACATTACATTTTTACATGTCCCATGCCATGGAGTCTCTCACGAAATCCGACAATCATGCGCTTCTTGGTTGATTGCAAATCACCATGGACTACGATGGGAGGATGGAAACGTGCCATACAGCATGGCGAAACATTTAATTACATCGGCCGTGCTTGGAGAGGGCGACGAGACGTCGACTCTTGTGTACGTCAAGGGATGCCAGAAACGAGAATGGCTGGTGGATCTACTTGAGAATAAAGCTAGAAAAAAATCTAAACATTGAGACTTTGGATGCCGATTACGAAGATATCGAATCTTTAAATAATCTAGATGTTACTAATACTATAAGATGTGAAAAACATGTTAAGAATTGCGCATTACAAAATGTATTAAAAATATGTAACTGGTGGTCGCGACACCAGAAAAAATTATGATTTTTTTTTAATAAACTATATATGTATATATAAATGTTTTATTTCTTTCCCACATAGTTGTAATATAATAAGAGGTTTTAGTTGTTTAAAAGCTATTCAAAAGCTGTTTTAGCTGTTCAAAAGCTGTTTTAGTTGTTTGATAGTTGTTTTTAGTTGTTTTAAAGATGTTTTTTGTTGTTTTTAGTTGTTTAGTTGTTTCTAAAGATGTTTTTGTTGTTTTTAGTTGTTTTTAGTTGTTTTTAGTTGTTTGATAGTTGTTTTTAGTTGTTTTTAAAGATGTTTTTGTTGTTTTTAGTTGTTTTTAGTTGTTCTAAAGATGTTTTTAGTTGTTTTTAGTTGTGTTTAGCTGTTGTTAGTTGTTTGATAGTTGTTTTTAGTTGTTTTTAAAGATGTTTTTTGTTGTTTTTAGTTGTTTTTAGTTGTTTCTAAAGATGTTTTTAGTTGTTTAATAGTTGTTTGATAGATGTTTTTAAAGCTGTTTTAGTTGTTTTAAGTTGTTTGATAGTTGTTTTTAGTTGTTTTTAAAGATGTTTTTTGTTGTTTTTAGTTGTTTCTAAGATGTTTTTAGTTGTTTTTAGTTGTTTTTTAGCTATTTTTAAAGTTGTTTGATAGCTGTTTTTAAAGTTGTTTTTAAAGAGTTTTAAAGAAGTTTGATAGCGGTTCAATAGCAGTTATACAGATTAAACCATTGAAAGTTAATGTTGCGATATCGTTTTCATGAACATACGTGTCTCGCGGTGACTTCATTGCACACGTGCAAAACTGTACATCGTAGATTTTTCGCAAGGCGCATCCGTACGGATGCTGAGATCATTGTGAAATTAGATATGTTAAACAAACGATGTGACAATAGTGAGATATAGAAGGATGAATTTGAGGGTACGCTCAGTAGTCGTGGACCGAAAGTCGCGAGTACAACACATGACATGAGCGACGAGTACATAAAATTGTGCAAACCGGTGCTCAATAGTAAATTCAAAATAGTGAAAATCAGCGAACCGCGGATGAGAAATTGTAGCAGATTGTACTTGTCGGACGTCGACGTAGCGCGATATTTGATCCGTCGCGAATTGGGAATCGCCGATCTCCGATCGAACCGGGAGTTTCTCAACACCGAATTTAATTGGAAAAGAACCTTCGGATATTTTCCAAAGTTTATATTTTAGCGCGTGAGTGCAATACCGCGATTTTTCTTTTTAACGTGATATGAGCGACGAGTACATAAAATTGTGCAAACCGGTGCTCAATTGTAAATTCAAAATCGTGAAAATCAGCGAACCGCGGATGAGAAATTGTTGCAGATTGAAATTGTGGAGAGTCGACGTAGCGCGATATTTGATCCGTCGCGAAATCGGAATCGCCGATCTCCGATCGAACCGGGAGTTTCTCAACAGCGAATTTTATTGGAAAAGAACCCTTCGGATATTTTCCAAAGTTTATATTTTAGCGCGTGAGTGGAACAGAGTGTATATAAAATGGATTTCGAAGAATTGCAGTTTGAAGGAGAAGAAAGAATGGAAGTTGAAGTGAATGAACAAGAAGAAGAAGAAATGGACGTTGAAGTGAATGAAGAGGAAGAAATGGATGATGATGATGCAATATTGTCAGACGATTCATGTTATGACAGCGAAAGGTCTGATACGGAAGAAATTTTCAGAGTTTTAAACCAAGCTGAAGTGAATACGTTGAATCCTTTGAAAAAGATGTGTTGCACATACTTTTATTTCACTTCCGGGCACGCAAAGTTTTGTGTATCATGTATGGTGAGAATAAGCGGACTGTTCTCAATGTTGTACGCTGAGCGAAAACATGACACCCGTCTTTATGTACTCATGGACGGTCTCTTCTGTTCATCATGTGGAGATCCATTATATCTAATTATGCCATGTAATCTGTGTCCTGTGTGCACATGTCATTTGTGAAAGACATAGCCTGCAGTATTTTTAACTATTTTAGTGAAGCTTGTTTTATTAACCTTGATAGCTGTCTTTTTTCTCGCGAGGATTATTTTTGCATAACATAATACGCCGCAGATAAATCACGCGCATCCTCGCTTCTCATCTTATTCGATAGCGGTTCAGAGTATCCACCTGCGACTGCATGATGCAAAGGTAAGTAGAAGATTATTTTTCATGATAGCTAGTTTTGATAATATAATATGTCACAGATAAATCACGTACAACCCTCTCTCTTCATTTTTCAATGCCCTATAAATTGAGCTCGGGCTAGAGCGCGGTCAGTATAACGAACATCTTTAGCGACGATCGACAGCTTCTTCGACGAGATTCCGCGTGAATTTTTGATTGAGTGCGTGTGTGACAATGGAGTACATTGAAATATTTTTTCCAAGGAACATCTTGGTACGAAGTGCGACAAAAGTGTAGTGACATACATTATAGAGTTTTTAATGTTTTTTTTTTTGTTTAGTGGATGTGGCCGCGATGGGTGCGGCGCATTTTAAGGATCGAGGTGCAGATGGAGGACTTGTGGGTGCGGATCCGCATCCCCCGAGATTGCGTGGGTATAATTTTTTCCTTTGTGCGTGCGTGCGCATGTTTTAAGAAAAAGTAATATTTTTAATGTTTATCTTACAGCTGCGTATGGACTACCATATCCCAGGATTTATTAATATTGATTACTGGCGGTGGATGCGAGAGGAGAGACGTATAAACAGAGAACTGCAGGACTATCAATTCGATTCGTACTCGTTGCGAAGACTCTTCGGGGAGGATATAGAGGAGGAGGAGGAGGAATACTGGTAAGACAATCGCTTTTTTAATAAAAAATATTGAATCCTTATCTTAATCGTGTTATTGCATTTATGTGTTTCAGGTGAAGAAAATTTGCCGCAAAATATCTTCAGAAATTTGCATGATAAATGTACTTTATAAGTAATCATGATAGTTGTAAAGTCATAATAGTAACGTTGACTTATTATTTGTTACAGCTAATGATTTTGCGTTCGATAAAACTATAATTTTTGCAAGTTTCTTTGATAGTTACTATAATGAAGAAAGACGTACATAAATGTTATAAAATTTTATTTTAGTGCTATTATTGTATGCTTTGATAGGAATACTTTGAGAAATAAATGTATATTAAAATGCATATCACTGTATCTAAAATTATCTTTCCTTCTGTCTACCGTTCCCTTGTCCACCGTCAGCGGTTTAGAATTACAGAGCGGTAACTCTCGATAAGAATGTGCGTGCCGCACTCGTCGCGCGATCATTAAACGTTTTCTCATCTGTCTCGTATAAATTATTAAATATTCTTCCTCTTATTTCCAATAAATAAATCACTTAAAATAATATAAAAATGATCTAACTATAATGGGTGACGGGAGCGAGAAGACGCGCGCGAACGGGAACGAGAGAGAGACCGCGAGCGATGGAGAGAGAGAGACCGCGACCGTGAAGACGCGCGCGAATGGGGGACGGGGGCGCGAAAGAACATCTACGAGGGGGAGATAACGCGAACGAGAAGACGTCGCGCGGACCAACGCGGTCGTTGCACGCGGACCTCGCGGCGCGGCGAAAACGCGGACCCCCTCTCCCGCGGCGCGGCAAAAACGCGGTACCCCCGCGAAATCCGATACCCGTGTGTAACCCGATACCCCCGCGGCGCCCCGAAAACGGTTCACGATAACGAGATCCTGTCGATTATCACACACACACACACACACACACACACGCGCGCATGCACGCACACAGAGTAATTTAGAAACAACATAGTTTACCTACATTGTTCACCATATTCTCGAAGAATATGCAGGACGGCTCGACACGAGCAACGGGTAGGTACGACCATCGCGCATTAGAGAGAGGACGAGAGTAGGGATGAGGGAAAGAATTGACAAGGATAAATAAGCTACTTGAACTGTATTTCGCTTTTCATTATCACGGCTCATATATCGGCGCGATTACACGGGCCCTCCGACGCGCACGACCGATCTTCGGAATTCACCGCGAACTCTCTCGAACCTCTTTCGCACGCTTTTGCTGAACTCGCTGAAACACGTTCGGACTTGCACGACAGTTAGGCGCGCCGCGTAAAACATCTGGCGTCATCGCCGACCAGACCAATCACACACACCTCTCCGATCGACGTTGGCGACGGTGCCGCTAGGCTAGTCAGCGTAACTGTCGTGACGCTCGCATGCGCCACGTGGGCCACCTATCGGGGTAGGCGCCCTTCGATTCTTACAATATCTACAACGAACATCACCCGTTGGCATTAATCACGCTAAAGCCATACATATGACGAGTCGTTTAGACGATTAGACCGCACTTGAGAAGGGCTCGAACCTTAAGCCGAAACGTAGTGAATATTTTTTACATTGTTGCCGTAGTCGAGCAATAAAATAATATTTGGTTTATTCACTGGCGGATAAAGTTATTTTCCATATTTATTTATTTAAACACCTGCGGACAAACTACGATTTATATAGGTAAGCGAATATTTTTTATTCACCTAATTACTAATTATTGTATCTATCTATCTATTAAAGTTAATTAGGGAAGCTTTTATCACGCGATGCGACTTAAATAACCTTGGATTGTACAGTCATATGACTGCGGATCTTGATGTTCCCATATAGGGA